>NW_004955494.1:3453157-3489796 GCF_000276665.1 Chinchilla lanigera
AAAAAAAAAAAAAAAAAAAATTTACACAGTGTCAGGCATTTAGAGTTTTGGAAGATGAATAAAATTTTATAGCTGGGCATGGTGGGTGCACGTTTGTAATTCCAGCACCCTGAGAAGCTGTGGTAGGAGAATCAAAAGTTCCAGCCCAGCCTGGGCAATTTAGAGACTTAGCAAGACCTGATTTAAAAGGAAAAAAAAAAGATTAAAACCCCTTCATCTCCTTATGTACACTTCTCTGTTACCATCCCCGCAGCCTGCCAGTCCCTTGGTGGGTAGGGTGCTTCTCTGTACACGCTCACTCGGTCTCCTGCAGCACGGCCCCAGTGCCACCATGGTTTGCCGAAAAAGCTTGGGCTCCTAACCCCAACACTACCCGCAGTGATGGTAACTGCCACCTGGTAGGTAAGGCCCAGTTCCATAGGCTGCTGGCCACATTTGGCCCACATACCAGTGAGAAGAACTGTATTATGTTGGTATCATTTTGGAATTCCCACCCTGGGCAACCCACTTGGGACCCCTTCTGTCTCTCTTAGATAGAAGCATTCTTCCCCCCTCAATAAATATAGCTTTCTTTCTCCCAGTAAATGTTTTCTGCTCTTAAAAAAAAAAAAGAAATTCCCACCCTGTTTAGAATTATTAGCTGAATTTTAGAAGAGCCAGTGTTTGGTTATACACATTTTCTTTGCAGCAGCTATAACCCAGGGTACACTTGTCTCCATAGGGACATTCATTTGAATTTTGAAAGAACATATGTGTTTTGCTACAGATTATTTTTGAAGGGGTTAAACCACATACACAGTAATTTTTTTTTTCCAGTTTTCTTCCTGTACTAGGAATCAAACTCATGACCTTGCGCTTGCCAGGCAGGCGCTGTGCCACTGAGCTAAATCCCCAGCGCCCACAGTAATATTTTGAACAGAGTTAAACCTCCTTTTCATTGCAGCCATTGTTGATCTCCACTAAGCGGTCCTGACTCAACTGGAACCAGGCAGGGACAGCCCTGCCCCAGAGGGTGAGGGGAGGTCTCCACCCTGAAACTCTCCCAGCTTTGGGATGATAGCACAGGAGCATTGCTAGCCACAGCTTGAATGATGCTGTATCAGTGACAGAATTGTTGATGATGTTTAAAGCATGTTTAACATGTTAAAATCATGTCACGTACTTAACATGCTTAGAAATGTTTGTAAACTCATTCCGAAGGCAGTATTATCCACAGTACACAAAAGTAAAGCAGCGCATGTCCACCCACAGTTAAATGGATAAGCCACAAGTGGTCTCTGCATCTGTGGAATACTGTGTTATTCTGCCTAGGAAAGGAAGGCTATTCAGACACGTACATGCCACAACACAGAAGAAGGACCTAAGGAAATCATGCTAAGTGCAGTAAACTAATCATGTACTATGTTTCTTTTGTATGAGGTTTTTAGGGTGGTCAAATTCATAGAGACAAAATATAATGGTGGCTGCCAGGGGCTTGGGGAGGAGTTACTGTTTGATAGGTACAGGTTCAGTATTATAAGAAGAGCTCTGGAGGTAGATGCTGGCGTAATAATGTAGATATTCTTACTATACACTTTAAAAAGGTTAAAATGGTACATTTTATGTTGTGTATATTTTCCCACAATAAAAACATTTGCGTGTACATATCCCTGCCCAAATTCCAAGCCTATTAAATATTTATAGCTGTTTACTAATGCATCTGCAGCCCTTCCAAACCATAGGAGAAAAGACTGTTGGTATATCTGTAATACAGGATAATGGTGTGTGCTTGCCCTCCCTTCCACCCTTCCGCTCCCTCTCCTTCTCCCTCTCCCTTTCCCTCTCTCCTTCCCTCTCCCTCTCCCTTGGAAATTGCAGAACACAATGAAGATGTTATGAATCCCGTTGCCCAGATATACTGTGGTAGCCAGCCGCCAAGATGGCCCCTAATTTTCACCTCCTTGTGTACATAGTTAGTCTGTGTGATCAGTAGAAGCTGGCAGAAATGATGCCATGTCACTTCCAAGATTAGATTACAGGACATACTGCATGCAGCTTCTGTCTTAGTGTGTGTGTCAGTCACCTGTCCATTGCTGGGATGAAATACCTGACGTGCACACCTTAAAGGAGGAAAGGTTTATTTTGGCGCATGGTCTCGGGATCTGCTGCACGCCTGGCTGGCTCCAAGGCAGACACATCATGGCAGACAACATGGCGGAAGAAAGCTGCTCACCTCGGGGCAGTCAGGAAGCAGAATAGGAGGGAAAGTGAAGGAGAGAGGAAGGGGTTGGGACAAGATACACCCTTCACAGCCACGCCACAGTGACCTGTCTCACCAGTTAGGCCTCAGTGGGTTAACATACTGATGAAGTTCATGTCCCCATGATGTAGTCATCTCTGGGCCCAGGCTCTGAACATTCTTGTATTGGGGATCAGTGTCTCAATATATGAGTCTTTGGGGGGGCACTTCACATTTAAACCATAACAGGGTTCTTTCTTTCTCCCATATATCAGGCTGGCCTTGAACTCATTATGTATGTAACACAGCTAACCTTGAACTTGCAGTGATCCTCCTGCCTCAGCCTCCCAAGTGCTGGGATTACAGGTGTGCACCACCGTGCCCGGCTTGCTGTCTTTTTGCTCGGGCTGCCACGTTGTGCGCAGCAGTGTGGAGGTCTACACAGGGAAGATTGAGGTCTCTAGCCAACAACCATGTTAGTGAGCTTGGAGGAAGAGGGAACATGCCCTCCTAGGACAGGGCTGGTGAGGCTTTGCCGTGACTCTGAGATGTACGATTGGGGGTGTTTGGAACCGCAAAACCCCAGACAGCCACAGCACTGTGCAGCAGGGAGAGATGAGCAAAACATGCAAATATTTCTGAGAGCCCTAGCTGCTGTGGTGGCTGGAGCCGCACACATTGCTGCTCTACCCAAACGGCCCCAGAGGCAGGAGCAGGCACAGCTGGGGAGCTTCCCTAGCTGGTGACAGCCCAGCCGGCACTGTTCTCTGCGCGCCCAGAGGACCCTCACTTTGGGGGCTCGACTGCACCTGTGGGTGTACAGGCCTGGCTCCGCCTGCTCCCGTATGAGTGTCCTCAGGTCGGACGTGGGTTTTCTTCAGTGCTCACCTCCTTATAGGTCCTCAGTGGGTGTTTTATGAGTGAGTGAAGGAGGGAGGGAGGCAGACAATGAGACTGCGGAGGTCGCTTGGGGTAGATTGCAAGAGCTTTGCATCCCATCGATACAGAGCTAACAAAAGGGGCTCTTCCTTCTAGGAATGACAGGAGGGAGTATAGTCTCAAGTCTGCACCAAGGGCAGGCACCCCAGGGTGATTGACCTTGAGCCCCAGCACTGCCTTGGCATCCACTGCATACCTTTAGTAACAGCAGTGTCAACAAAACCAAGGGTCCCAGACCTTGAGGCCCTCACTGGGGAGCCTGGGATAGGAAGCAGGACTCTGAGCAGTTCCAGGGGAGGCTGCCTGGAAGGGGTGCTAGCACTGCGCAGAGAAATGGGAGGATCCTGCTCAAGGAACACAGGCTCCCTGCAGGGGGGAGCAGAGCCTGCTGTGTGAACTCAGCTTGGTAAATGGAAACCCGGGCTGCCTCCAGGAGTTCTAGAGTTTTCATTGTGAGAATCTTTGTGTTCTCTGGCAGTAGACATGGGACACTTAATGTTCATATAGAGCTAGTGAGCCTTACTTGGGTTCCCAGAAAGTGAGATGCTTTTTTTATGTGATGTTTAGCAGCCAACGAGGGCCAGTTTCGTAGTCACCTCGTTTTTTGTTGTTGTTGTTCTGGAGAGTGAACTCAAGCCCTTCATACTGAGCCACTTCCCCAGCAAACCCTGTCTTTCTTTTCTTTCTTTTTTAATTTTTTAGACAAGGTTTTGCTAAGCCACTAACTTGTAGTCCTCCTGCCTCAGCCTCCCAGAGTACTGGGATTACAGGTGTGCAGTAGCACAGCAGGCTTCATAGTCACCTCTTGATTGCATATGCTGAAAGGGAGGAGCTGGTGGCACATTGTTGGGGCTATGTTAATGGGTAATCCAGAAATCTTTTGGCTTTGGCAGTGGATTCCTATTCCAATTTAAACATGAGGCGGCTTGGTGTTCTGAAAACTCAGCACAGAATTTCTAAACTAGCTAATAAAAATGGTTTGGAACAGGCTAAAACCAGATCTCCCGCCCCATGCCCCACTAGTTTGTCCCTGTCCTCATCTAGGGTGACTGCATGCTCCCGTCATCCAACAGGCCAAGGAAGAGAAGACTTAAAAACAGAGCAGACTTTCCAAACTTAAATACAGTTTTCGAGTGGTCAGATGGTACAGCTTCATGACCCAGTTGAAACCCAGACTCTATCGGAGAGCTGCATTTATATCAGCAAAGGTGCATTCCCAGCTCCCCAAGTGTAAAGTGTACCCAAAATAGAGATGGGAGAGGGCTGTGTCATGGAGTGACTCAGCTTGGCTTTGTCCTGCAGTGTGTCAGTGTCCAGAAGGGAGGAGGAACACAGCATGACCACACTCCCAGGAGCACAGCAGGAGTGCTGTGTGGCCCTTCCCTGGGTCCCTGGCACGAGATGGGCTTGAAACAACACGCTCGGGACACCTTACCGAGCCTTATTTCTCAGGTGACCGTATTGCCAGCTAAGAGGTGCAGCGGGCTGTGCCTTCTTGTCCTGGTCAGAGCTGCAGGAGGCACATGTGAGCACCCACGTGCCTCAAATGTGGAAAGATTCCACCTCCTGAAGACTCCTGGCCAATCTGGAAGTTTTAAAGCTGACTTGCCACATAGGAGGCATTTCTTCAAGCCACTTTCCACCCACTCCCTGACTGCCCTGGCCCTGGGCCCTTTCAGTGCACATACCTGTCAAGCTTCCTGCAAAAGCCCCCACAGAACGGCATCCCCTCAAAACCCAAGGTACCTCCCAGGGGAGGGATTCAATCAACAGTACAAACCTAATATTTGCCATCTGCGCAGGGTCACACAGACCTATCCCTGTGGCTTGCCAAGGCTAGGGTGCAAATGGGCATCAGTGCCGGAAGCCAGGCTGGAGTCCAGCACAAGCAGTCCAGGGGCAGAGGGAGCATTGCCCCGCAGAGTGTCCCTGGGTGATCTGAAAATGCTAAGCTTATGCTAAATGCGGATTAGCGATTCTTTGCAATGGGCGGGGTTGTTCTCAGAGATTGTTTTCTCTGAGAAAGTTCTCCATTCACTCTTACTTCCCAGCCTGCCATCCATTTGCTTCCAGCTTTGCTCCCTGGGGTTCTGGCTTTGGGAATGGAGAAAGACTGATGTCCATGTCAAATGATTCTTGATAAAAGCACCCTAGATGTTAAATATTTATTTTGAGCTAACTGTTCTACTTCTGAGAGTTAAAACACAAACCTATTTTCATGCAGAGCCTTTTACCAGTCAGTGGTTGAGCTTCTTTAGACTTTTTTATTTGGCTCGGCAGCAGCCAGCTAACAAACGGCATTCCTGAGATGAGCTGACAAGGGTGCAGAAATGAAGAAATAAACAAAAAGCTGTGTTAATTTCAAGCTCCAGTAGGAATACAAAGAGAAATATTAACATTCACTGAATGACAAATAATGAAATGGCTAGGAATTTTTAATGCTTCTAGCAAGCTTTTATAAGCTGCTGTAGAATTTTCTGCACATCAGGCTGTGGCACACTTCTAACCAGCAGTGTGCTGTGAAGGTAATTTGATAGGTTGTTTAATTTGCAGCGTGGTACCTCCCAGAATCTGGTGTTCCTCGTACACTTCCTTAGCCCCATTTACACGTCTGTGTCTGCTCAGAATAGCCACAGCTCCTTAGTCTTATCTTCGGAGTTGCTTGTCCACCAAATAAAAGTTGTTCCACCCAGCTGGAGGGTGGTCACAGGATTGTCATTGTTAACTAGATGAAATAGGTACCATGGCCTCCCAACTCCTACTTACTTCCGGTTTCTTTAATGTTCATGGTCTTTAGAAGCCTGTCTTTGCTTCTTATAGTATTTTCCCCTCTGGGAAACAGTAAGGATCTAAAATTTATATTTACATGTTGATTAATAAGGCACTATCCATTTAAATTTACTTCATGTTAGCACCTGCCTTTGAGTGTACAGCGTGTCCCAAGGAACTGTGGGAAATGTCTCTGGCACTTCACGCTACTCTGCTGTTTGTCGAGCAGGTCAGAGGAAGGAGAGCTTGGTCTAGCTCTCGCATGCTGACCCCACAGCAGTCCTGTGGTCAACCCCTGCTTGACTGCAGTGCACACACAAGAGCTGGTCGCCCACTTTGCACACTCAGCTTTTAGCACACGCTTGGCACCTCATGGGGAGGTCCACAAGAGGGCAGCCAGGAGACCAGTCAACAAATTCTGGTCAAAGACCAGCAACGTCCATCCCTTTACCTGCTGTCTGAGACAACTTTTGTACCCTGGGCAGAGATGAGTTGCAGTGTTCAGCCTGCTAAGATGCAACTATGTCCTGCCTGCCCCATACACAGGGAGCATGCTGTAAAGGAGCAGAACAAGATGAGCACAACTACCTCAGGGCCGTGTCACAAAGTGCTAGTGTGTACGCAGCTCTCTGTTGATCTGGCACTGACCTGACAGGAGGTCGTCCCGTTCAGGAAAGTAAATCTGGGGAGACTTGATGGGGCAGAGCTATGGAGAAGAGCCCAGGTGTAGGAAAGTGTTAGAAAGATACCAGTCATCAGGCATCATTGAAGGTAGTGTTGCTTTGAGTCTCATCTGGCTGGAAGCCTTTTCTCTTCGAGTTCATGTCACCACTATGGGAGCCGCTTCATTTTTCTTCTTTTGGTACCCACTTCAGAGGGCTTTCCACAACCTCAAGTCAGCCCCGCCCAACTGATCATATCCTTATTTCCTGATGCCATCTCCTCACAGACATGTTTAACTCGTGCTTGCTTCATTCTTTTCTCTGAGGGAGAGGTTTGAAACAAGGTCTTGCTAAGTAGTCCAGGCTGGCCTAGAGCTCAGGCTAGGCTGGCCTCAAACTGTGTAGCTCAGGCTGGTCTCAGATTTGCTGCTATCCTCCTGCCTCAGCCTCCTGAGTGCTGGTATTATAGGTATGCGCAACCAGGCCCGGTCTGTTCCCTGATTCTTGCTGACGTGAATTTTGTAACTGTTCTTGCACCATGTCTTCTTGTCCACAGTAAACTTCAGGCTTCTTAAGATCTGAACCTGTGTGCCTGCTCCTCCTTCTCCCACCTCTCCACTCGTCTGTGCCCGGTGCTTTGTCCAGTCTCTGCCCCTTACAGGAGCTTTGAGATGTGCTTAAGTATGGAAGCCAGTCTGGCCCCCTGGACTCCAAGTACTCAGTGCCTAGGCCCTTGCTCCTCATTTTTCTCTGATCTGTGTCCTGACTGTGTCAGTGCCCCGGAGGGCAGGGATGGCACCCACGCCTCTCTGTGCTATAGTGGTTAGTGTAACATTTTTAGCAAAACTGGTCCTTTCTGAATGTTTGATGATGACACAGTCACCAAGCAGAATGTGTCAGAGGAGAAAACATCGCCTGTCTTGTTCCATAAATTAGTCAGAATGCATCAGGTTAATAACGGTAAGAGTGAGCATCTGCTGGCCGGATGCACCACCATCTACCAGAGAAAGCAATTAAACCCACGTCAGTCATTCTGGTACAATGAAACTAAAATGAGATACAGCATAACTGCAGTCAGGATGACAGCATTTAGCCCAGTGTTAGCTTCAAGACTAAGAGAAGCAGATGCAGAACAGTCAGGAAGGTGAGGTCTGGAGTGCGAGGTGGGAAACGGGGCTGGAGCCAAAGCCCCAAGGCCATGTCTTATTCCCATCCTGACCGGAAGCCCTGTAAAGGGTTTGAAGGACAGACATTTTGGAAACACCAGTCAGGTCTTATCTGGTAATATTTGTTAATGACCTAAATCAAGAGAGAATCCCCTACTTAATGAAGCAATTAATTAACTATGGGAATTGAAGTTCGAAACAGAAGACTAATTGATTAATATGATCATTGTCTTCATTTTTTTCCTTCCGTGGAAAGGAGCCAATATTCAGTCCACACCAGGGTCACTACTTGGTGCTAGACTAAAACCATTCTGCCTGGCATCGGTTCTTGGTCTTGCCCACACTTCCTCAAAGCATGGCCCATTCTCATTTTTGTGTTTTTCTTTCCAACCTTGGTCTTCAGGCTTACCCCACCCCTAGATGGGAGTCAGGCTATCCTGGACCTTAGAAGTCTGTTCTCTTGTTTGGCCAATACTTTACCTAATCAATACCACGCAGACAAGCATTTCATTTTTCTTACTGCTTTATGTGTGTGACAATGGGGAAGATTTAAAAGATGTTTTAAAATATCTGCCTTTCCTGTGCATTTGTTGTGTGAAATACTGAGCCAATGAAAGGACTTCTCCAGTACAGCTCTGAGGACTAAATGCGATAATGTGAAGGACCCCTATAAACTGCCACACAAATTAACATACTAATTTTAGCTTCTCTGTGACATTTACATTTAAAATCGCCAAACAAAAGTAACATGGTTTTGGATGTCCCTTACAAACGGGCCTTGCCCTGTGCCAGACAATCAGCTGGAAATTTTAAAAATAAAATGGAAACTTCCATGGGCTCCCTCCCTGTACTGGAAAGATGGGAGGACCTCGCACGCAGCAGACCTGCAAGGTGACCTGCCCGCCCGGGAGCCCTCCTACAGATGGCCTGGGCCAGGCCTCAGCCCACGGTTGCCTCCCGGGCCCTCCCCAGTTGCAGCCCCACTTGGTCCTAACAGAAGAAGCAGAAGCCGCTGCTCAGAGATGGGTTGGGGCACAACCTGGCACTGTGCCTCTGGTGCTGACTGACTTCCAGAAGGCCTGGTTTCCTCTATGAGAGAGAAAGGACTGAAGGAGTATGAATGAGAGCAAGGCTTCACCGTCAAGGTCACCGGCCTGCCGCCATCGGCCTCATGTGCTGCGGGCCAACTGTCCCTTGACTGTGTCTCCATCTGACCATCTTTCTGTCTGCTGCATTCTCAGATGTGCTTTCCTGTTGTAGGCCCCAAGCAGGTGTGTTTCAGATGCTAGTGGCTGTTTCCTCCACGCTCGCCCTTTTCATAAATAAATGCTCTAACCACTACTTTTTATGTCACCAGTGTTCTAACCACTGCGACTTTCTGTTCTACACAAACGTATTGCCATTAAAATATTTGTTTCAATTGTTGCAAGTGGTAAATTTTGCTCTGTGGGCTTTGTTCCAACTTGAGTTTCTTTTTGAAAGGAAGATACTGAATAAGTTTTAAAATATATTTTCATACCATGATGAAGAACAGTGAAAGTATAAATTTTTTATAAATAGGAGTTAAAGGTGGGTAGTCATGTAAAAGATAACCCGCAGTGATTAAATACATTGTGATTCTGGTTCAGTGATCTTAATTAATCACCAGAGTTAATAAAAATGTTACTTTAGTGTATATTTCTGAAGTCCTCATTGTGAAGTTGACTTAAACTGACCTTTTTTTTTTTTTTTTTACAGTAGTTAAGGAGAGGTTGCTATAATACATTTAGAACTTTTCCCAGTTTTTATAATTCTGACTGGTCTTCCATATCAAATATAATCTATAATTTCATGCCAACTTAAAGAAACAGCATCTAATTTCTAAAATCACTAAGGTAGTAATTGGTCCTCTTACTGTGCAGGTGCTGTGGAGTGGAATGTAAATTCTAGAAGGGCAGGGAAGTGTGCAGGGGAATGAGCCTGTCTTGCTCTCTGTGTTGTCTGTGGCATCTACAATGCAGGGCACACACTGTGTTCACTAAATAAATACTGAGTGAGTGAATAAATTCATGAACTATAAACAAACTAAGAAATAAAAATCAAGGAATTTACATATATATTTGGGGAGGGTTATTTCTGAGAGGGTCTTGCTATGTAGCCCAGGCTGGCCTCAGACTCACAGAGTTCTGCCTGCTGGAATTACAGGCATGTGCCACCACACCCAACTCAGGCCGATCTATAAAGCCAAACTTCACATGTGTCATTTTGAACCAGAACTATAAACAGTGAACAGATAGGAGTAATTAAAAATTCTTTGTGCCAGCCTGAATTGTAGCATTTTAATGCCTGGATTTTAGTAATGCCTATTTCTAAGAAATGCACTGAAGTCATTTCTTTAAAACTTTGTTCTTGACTGAAATACTACAGGAGACTCTAATCCGTTCTGGCACACAGATCATATAAATAGTTCTTAATCGGCTTCAGTTTTCTGATCTTCGTTCAGAATGTTTGTGGAGGCTGCCATAAAGATTGGCACAGGGCAATCAAAGCGTTAAAGAAAATGTCAGGTTAGCAATTCTTTTTAACCGAGTCTGTAACTACAAAGTTCACCGGTGATGTTTTCTATAAACCTGTCTTTGATATAATTACTATTTCTTTTAATTTTTCTTTTTACCTTTATAATCTTCTATTATCATTTGACATGCCAGTTTCCATTCACTGAATTCCAAATGTATTACTTTATTTTCAAGTACCATAAAAATAATCTTAATGTTCTTTCTGTAAGAAATCACACATTTGGTTCATTGTTTCAGATTGTGGTTTTTTTAAAGTGTTACTTTTCAAGTTGTAATGAGAACTAAAAGATATTTGAACTCTTCTAGAACAAATCTGTTTTGAATATTAAGAATGCAGAGGTGGTAGCCAGATCCTCGTTTTTTTGCTGCATTCAATAGGAATGTTGAGGAATTGCACAATGTTACTTTTGCGACATAAAAATCTGGGCAGGGGCACCCAAGGTCTTAATCCATAGCACGGATTTGGGGGCACCTTTTCAACTCGGCGCCCCTCTCCGAGCTGTGTGAGTGTCCACTGTGTGGAACAGCAGCACCTCTTGCAGGCGTGAGCCTTCCCAGGCCGGTGAGCGCTCACCACAGTGAGAGCTGAAGATGAGCTTTTCTTGTGTCAGTTCTCCAGGGCCAAATGTCTGAAAGTAATTTGGGAGAAATTCCAACCAAATCTTGTAGTAGTCCTAGTAAGAAGTAAATTTAGCTTATTAATTGTGCTCCATTTTACTCTAGACTCCCAATAAATAAAAGGTTAAAAAGACTGGTGGCCCAGGAAGGAAATAAAGCTTAATTATTCCAGTTTAGAATGCAGTCCTGGGTGCTTGTGTGCTTGGCTTTCTTGTTGACCTCATTGCCATCTGACGGCCATCAATAGCTCTTTATATTTAATCAATTCCTCCAGCACATTAATAATGTAGGCTTTTCCTTTCATTATAGCTGATGTGGTTGTAGGGTTGTTTTTGTGTTTTAGTTTTGGGGTTGGTTTGGTTTTGTTTGGGGATATAGTCTATTTGATTAGTCTAGGCTTTAGTACTTCTTGTTTCTTCACTTATTTTCCCTGTGACAATATTATTGCCTGTGAAACAATTCAGTGAGACGTAGGCAGTTCCCATTGCATTTATGTGGTCTCGTGGTCATCTATTTGCCAGATTTTGTCCATGTAAGAACCACACTCAACAGATAATTTTGTTTGAGTCCCATTTTCTCACTTACAAATGAGTCTTGAAAGGCTAAATGTAAGAAGACAAATTTTTAAAGCTCTGTCTCGGTCTACAAAAGAATAGGCTTATTACTGTCACCTCTGTCTTTAATTACGTGCAATCACAATATAGTTATCTCTTTTCTTGGGTGTTACCTCCCCTGCCGTATCACCAGAGGGAGGGATCCTGGCTTCTGTTTATTGTTCCTGCTTTGAAATGACTCAGACACAGATTGTGCACCCAGAGACCGTCCTGCAGTGGAGGAGTGCATGTGGTCTCTGGGGTGGGGGAAGAGGGACACTCTCCCCAGAGTGTTTACCTGCACTTTTCAGATAATAGTTGTTGGCTAAAAGGATTAACTCAAAGGAAGAAATCTGAAGACCACGTCACTGAGCTTGCTGCTTTTGATAATGAAAATTGGTAAACTGACTGCATTACTGTGCCACAGGCTCAAGTGTTTCTGTCCTTCCAGTTCTTCCAGTTATTTTCCCATATCTTGTCATTTGGAAGCCACAGGGACAAACACCAATTGTGTAAATAATTACAGTTAGAGGAATAAAATATACTTATCAGCGTTTTTTGAAACGTAACTATTTGGACTTAAAACTATGTTTTGCCTCAGCTAAATAGAACAGCTGATATCCAGTTTATGTAGTTTTAACTTTAACCAGTTCTTTGCAGAAGTTTTGGAGACCATTTGTAACTTTTAAAAAATGAATAGCATTGCACTTGAACAGAATTGATTTCATTTGTTAATTTCTTCTAATCAGTCAGTCTTATTTAGCAGAGCTTCAGGTACAAGATGTCTCACCAGGCCTTTTTTCTATAACAGACTTATTTGATTAATATTAAGGTTACATTTTTTTTCCTTTTATGGGTTTTTGAGACAGAGTCTTGCCATATAACCCAGGCCATCCTCTGACAGCACAGGGATCCTCCTGCCTCAGCCTCCTGAGTGCTGGGATTATAGGCATGTACCACCTACCCACCCTAAAATTATCTTTTATTGCATAGGATATTATTGATTTTAATTGATGTGCATGAATGCTAAACAATTCTCTCATTGTCACCTAAAATGTAACCAAAGTACAGTAGAATATATTTACTACTTATTCACTATATTCAGATTGTTTTAATGTAGATAGAAATTAATCATTATGTTTTGGGTGGGAATTTGGCTTTTTTAAAAAGCAGCTCATTCTTTGTTTTTTTGGTTATGAATCATTGAATTAATGTCATTTCTAAAATTACAGTCACTACTTTAGGATCCCACAGCAGTGATTGAGCACTAGTTTGATAACACTCTTCAGTGTTACTGATTGTCACAAGGAGTAGATCAAAAATTATGAAGATGTTAGATGTGGTGGCACACACCTGTAATCCCAGCACTCACAAAGCTGAGGCAAGAGGATCGCCACAAGTTTGAGGCCAGCCTGGGCCCACATAGTGAGTTCAAGGCCAACCTGGACTATATAGCGAGAACCTGTCTCAAAAAAAAAAAAAACAATTTATGAAGCTGAGCCCGCTGTGAATCTACATGCCTGTTATCCCAGCACTTGGGAGGCAGAGACAGAAGGTTCACAAATTGGAAGTCAGAGTAGACAACTGAGCAAGATCCTGTCTCAAATTAAAAGATAAAAGGGCTGGGGATGTAACTCAGTGCTGAAGCACTCGCCTAACATTCACAAGACCAAGACCCTGGGTTTGATCCCCAGGACCTAAATAAGTAAATAAATAGTAAAACTGAATTTAAAACTATGTAATCCTTCTAAGAGTTAAGCTAGCAAGTCGTACCAACAGCTGTAAATACTTTTATATCATTTTACCCAGTAATGTCATTCTGTAATATTTCAAGTTAATCATTTTTTTTAATGTATGGCTACTTACAATTATTCCCAAAAACTGAGTGTTAAAGCCAGGCAAAATCAGCAAATGAGCAATGATTAGAAAAATTTATGAAAGTAGGTTATTAATAATTGATGGACTCTGGATTATAAGTATAAAGACCAGAAAGAATAATTGTAGACTGGCCAGGTATAGCGGTGCAATTGTGTAATCTCAGCATTCAGGAGGCCGAGGCAGGAGATTGTCATTCAGGGCCTCAGTACATAGTGAGTTCAAAGGCAGCCTGAACTACATAGCAAGACCCTGTCTCAAACTCAGAACAACAACAAGAACAATAGTAGCAGCAGCAGCAACAATAACAACAAAATTATAGACTATCAAGTAACCCCCCAACAAGCACAAAATTGTAATGCATTATGATTGCAACTATGTATTTAAAGATTTAAGGGAAATATGACTGTGTGATGGATATGGATATGTTAAAATTGTAGTTATAAAGTTGTTTAATACATTTTCTGATTTTTTTTGCTGTATTAGCACTTTAAGGAGGAATAAAAGGGCTCAGTCAAATTGGGTCATATCACCACAAATAAATGATCTCACAGTCTCTCAGTGCCATTTACAAATGACCATATCCATTTGTGGCGCCTAAAAGAGTGACTGCTTTTTTGACTCTCTTAACTACTCCTAGGCAGTCACTACTCTACAAGACAGTTTGTTTTGTGGTATTCTATCTTGCCTTCAGCCTCCAGGAAGATGGCAGTTGGCAGGACATAAGATGGCATTTTGCAATCTGGCCTTAGACTTTTAAGAAGAGTCAGAGGGCTGGGTGTGGAGGCGTACACCTGTGATCCTAGCACTTGGGAGACTGAGGCAGGAGGATCTCATGTTTGAGTCCAGCCCAGGATACATAACAAGTTCAAGGGTGACCTGGACTACATATCAAGACTGTCATAAAAATCTAAGATAAACAAACAGCTCAAGCTGGCCTTAAACTCCCAGTGATTCTCCTGCCTCAGCCTCCAAGTGCTGGTATTACAAGCATGTGCCACCATGCCCAGCAACAAACTTGTACTTTTATTTTAAAAACATATACTTTTTGACCTCTTCTTAGGACAGAGGTCTAAAACAGATGAAGCATTGCTCTTCATGTGTGCCAATAAATTATTTTGGAAATGGCAGTCCCCAGAGATGTGTTTGCTATGTCCTCTCTGCCCTTTTCTCTGGTGTATTCTGACTGTGTGTGACTGCTGGCCCTTACAGAAGCCGACTTCTGGCTACCAGCAGTCACTGCCCATCAGTAGGACGTAGGGCTGATTGCACAATCCTTATATTGAAAGCACCATCTGGACAGCTCAGAGCTTAAGAAAGAAAAACCAAAGTAAATCTCCTTATTGATTCTGAAGCACTTATGGTCTAGCTGGAGATAGACTCAAAACAACTGAAGAATGTTCTCAAGGTTCCAAGTGAATCAGTGGGTCATGTTAGGGACATCTACATGGAACTGAGGCTGCAAGGCTTGACCAGGTGCAGCCAGGTTAGATCAGCTAGGAGGTGGCACCAGGGGCCTGTCCAAGTGGATGGCACACGTTAAAGCTCTGACTGAAGAAGGGACGGACAGACAGAAAGAAGGAAGGAAGGCTGGCTGGCTGGATGGATGGATGGAAGGACGGGTGGATGGATGGGTGGGTAGATGTATAGAAGGATGGATGGATGGAAGGATGGGTGGAAGGATGGGTGGATGGATGGATGATGGATGGACAGATGGAAGGCTGGATGGATAGGTGGAAGGAAGGAGCCAGGAGGCTGAAGGCAGGATTCCAGGCAGGAGAGTGGTTCTGTGCATGTATAGCTGAGGCAGGCTCAGAAAATGAGGAAGACATTTCACATAAAAGGAACGTGCTGGGCTTGATTTTTAGAAGTGTCAAATGTGAGATAAAGAAGAAAGGTAATTAAGGAATGGAGCCAGAAGGCATTTTAATCCTTTGGAAACTGTTACGGTGGTGTTGATGACAAGCTGGGGACAGGGTGCCTACAGTAAGGTCAGAGGAAGGACTCTGAACTGCTAGCTTTGGTGTGTCTTAAACCTTTGGTATCAGTAGGATGTCCATGCAGGCAATTAAAAGACAGAATTAGGGAGCAGTTAGGACCAGAGGTTAGATTTTTCAATCATTTATGCTTTGGATGAAGAAATAAATATTCAGAAGTCAAGGGAACACTTAAGTTAATGGTGGAGAGGAGAGAAAAGATTCAGCAGAGAAATTTAGGACCACAGCGCAGTCTCAGATCAGTCACTGCCGGAGCTGCAGCCCGAAGAGGTGGCTCTTCAAGTCCTCTACAGTTGTCAGGAACAATGGAAGCCAGCACCTCGTGGGAATAAATGTTGGATATGCAGAAAAAGCTTACTGGAGTAGCTGAGAAGGAAGGGTGCTGCTGACAAGAGAAGGTCGAGCAGCCTGGGGTTAGGGTGAGGGGTTTATTTCGGTTTAGGTGGAGTCTGGGTCTGTGGAGCCCTGTGTGAGGGTGGGCACTGAAGGAAGGGGACTGAGCGAGGGGAGGGTCCTCATGGACACTGGTCACCGTGTGAGGGCCCTTGTGGAGCCAGGCTACAGAGGGTCTCACCTGGCTGCTGTCTCCGTCTCACACCAGCTGCATTGGCTTCACAGAAGACGTAGGGAAGAATAAGCTTGGAAAAAGCCTCTGCCTCTAGTGCAAGGATCAGGAAGTGAGGGGGATTTAGGAGGCCTCTGGGCCACTTCTCAGTCTGTCTCTGGGCTCAGAGGTTGGGAATGTGGGAAGTACAGTATAAATGTCAAGGTTAAACTTTGCGTAAGTTTCACTGAATTTCACTTACACCTTTGGCTTGTTTCTAGTGTATCAGGGAGGCGGTTCAACCCTGAAGCTGTTTAAGTGTTCTCTCTGACTGGTTGGTCCCCAATGCCTGTGAATAGTGTGATTAGGGGCTGCCCTGCCCAGTGCCTCTCTCCACCCATCTTAGCTGGAGGATTACACTCTCCACTTTAGGGAGACAGTAATAGAGCAGCCAGCAGCTGCCTGGCCCCTTTCCGTTTCTAAGAGTCTTCTGGTGTAGGCTCATACCTGAGCCTCCTGCCAACTGAAGAACCTGTGAAGTCACCTGGTTCCTAAGTGGCAGAGCTGTCTGAGACCCAGAGCTCATGGCCCTCCGGCACACTGTGTGCCCTATCTGGGGTCTCAACTCCATAGCTAGAGAGCACAATTTAGTGATATCCAGTCCAACCCTTCAAGCTGCCAGGCCATTGTCCCACAGCCCGTAACTGTAAACATCTCAGTGAGTACTGGGTAAAGAAGGAAAAGGTCCCCAGGGGCCAGAAATGAGAGGTAAAGCTTCATAGAGGAGGGGACTTGGCAAGGGGACCATGGAAGGTACTTTGGAGGCTCCATGGGAAATTAGAAAGGCAGGATTCTGGGAGAGAGTTTGTGGATGAGGACAGTGTACACAGGGTTTGGCATAACTGCTAGGAGACAGAAGGGGGCTATCTGAAACAGCCCAACCTTAGGTGTGTGGTAGGAAGGTGGGGTCACTAACAGAGAGCCCTGGAAGCCAGGGACAGGACTTAGGGTGCCAGAAGTGTTGGGACATCAGGAAAGCTTCAGTGATGTTTCAGGAAGCTGAGCCTAGCAGCAGATGGAGAGAGAGCTAGGGAAAGACTTGCACAGTTGGGGTAAGGACCTGGGTGGTAAATGCCGCCCTGACTCCCAGGAACATTCTGATAGGCATTGTCTGGCAGTTCCAGGTGTCACCTGGCCTCGCTGAGGTAAAGGCATGCCTGAGGAATCGTGTTGATTTTCTTCACAACCTTCTTGGAGGGATAGGTCTAGCAGGGAATTAATGGGAAAATCCCGACCTTTATGTGGTACTTTCCACTAAAAAACGAGTTTTAAGTTTCAGGGAGGCGCTCGACAAGTGCTTAAAGCTGTGTGAGCAAGGTGGAGAAGAGCAGACCGGAGCGCAGGCAGGGCACTGGAGTGAGTTCAGCTGAGAACCACACTCAGAGAGCACTGAGGCTGGAATCCTCAGGTCTGGGGCCAGGTGCCGCGTAGCACACTATAGGATCCTGTCTACATGAATGGATGAACAAGGACGTTTGAAAAGGCTGGTTTGTCAGTTTGCTGGAGAATAACTAAGTTTCTGGATGCTAGAGTTAAGACTGGAAAAGATCTCAGTGGGATAGAGGCACCAGCCATGCTAACCCAGTAACATTTGGTGAGAGAAGCACAGTGTCTGCATTTTTAAAGAAGTCAGTTAATGAGAGAAACCTAAATTGTGTGGCATGTTCAAAGACTTTGGTGGGGGAAGGGAGGCTTTAGCAGACACATTTACATGAAGATGAATAGTCAGTATGAGACAGCTATCCACAGAATTAATGCAGTCTCAGGACAAACTGATAAAAACATAGTAAGTCATGTGTCACTTAATGTCGGGGATGTTTTCTAAGAAATGTGTCCTTAGACAATTTTGTCATTGTGCAGACAACATAGACCAGTGATGGTGAACCTTTTAGAGCTTTCAGCGATACAAATAGCCTACTGCAACATGTGTGCCATAGGTTCGCCACCACGTATGTAGCGTCTAACTATACAAACTAAGATGGCTACCACACCACAGGGCAAGAGACTCCTGTGGGACCTCCCTCATATGTGGTCCCTCATTGCTGAAACATGTGGCACATGACTGTATTTAGACCAAGAGAGTAATAGTCCCGTTGTTACGTGCTTGATCACGTCACCTCTGTAGCACTTTGTGTTCGCTTTGTTGTGAGGGGACAGGCATACTTCAATTTGAAGGGCAGTTGAAGACTCTGGGGAGTATTTGTCTACTCAGAGACTAAAGGAGAAACTCGTGACAGCCGTCTTCAAATATGCAGAGTGGTGCCATGTGGAAGACGCCATAGATGTGTAATTTATCCTACACTTCTCCCATGGGCACACTGAAAGCCTTCGAGGGGAGGCTGATTTTGACTCAGGGGCAACTCATCAGTAAAGAGCAACAGATTTGAAGAACAGTTGCCAAGGATTCACTGGCGGGAACCCATACACCTGGTCTAGGTAGTTGTCCACGGTTCCTGGTGCAGAAGTATTAATCCATCGTGTGCTAGAGCTGGTTTGTGACAGCATGCAGGAGTTGCATAGAAAGTAATCCAGCGTTTCTCGATCTGGTTAAACTGTTGGCTTCCTGAAATGCACTGTGGAGTGGTATTTACATGACGAGTGAGAAATGTTATAGACCAGCCCACCCCCACCCATGCCACCCTCCCAGTGTCCTGCCGGTGTGTCCACTCAGCACAGCGCCCGGGGGAGCGGGATTCTCTGCAGCGTGGTGAAGCAGGCCAGGGGACAGAACGTCTGTGTGGTGTTCTTTGTATTTTGGGAACTCTGTTTCCTTTTCAGTTGTGTGTAGCTCCCCTAGTGGGTGCACATATCACTTCCTATCACCTGCCGTGATCTGGGGCCCGTGCGTTTCTGTCACTGCTGGGCAAACTCAGCTGTCTTCTGTTTCTTGGAATAATTTTTTCCTTGTCACATAACTAGATTGGCTAACCTTCTGCAAGAGGGTCCTCCCAGCCTTTCCCTGCACCAGCCTAAAACACTGAATAGCCAATGACTTCAGCCATTGAGGCAGTATCTGGAAACACCTGGGCTGTTGGGAACAAGTGATTATAGGTGCAAGGTCCAACCCATGCATGTCAGGAAGTGCTACGGCCCGTAAGACAGTAACACCTCACAGCGGCCTCTGTCCCTGTGTTGCCAGGGCAGAAAGCAGACAACGGCTTGTAAAGTGTGAATCGTGAAGTACGTGGAGAAAGCAAATGTCCTGTGATAGATAAAATAGGGAAATTCTGCTCGGGCCATGGAAATCCTATTTGTGTTTGTTCTGAGCCTCTCAGTCAAACAAGTGGCTGCTTTGACTTTTCTGAGTGGCCCACTCTTTCCTGCCTGAAACCCCAAAGGCTTAAACCCCAAAGGCTTTTGCCTTTTTCCCAGCAATGCCTTCTTCCCACTCCTGCCCCATTTTGGTTTCCTAAAAACAAACAACCAGATCTGAGCATCTGAAGCTGTGAGAGGCCTTGCAGTAAAGTATGCATTGCCAGCCAGTGAACTGTTTGTGTTTGATAAAACATTTTCTTAGCAAAATAACCCACCCAAGGTGGTTTTTTTTTTGTTTTTTTTTTTAAAGTACTGGGAATTGAACTTAGGACCTCACGCTTGCCAGGCAGGCACTGCATCACTGAGCTAAACCCCCAGGCCCTCAAAGTGGTTTTTGAACTGTGGAGCAACTCTGAATCTCAATATTGAAATTCCCAGTGAGGGCAGTGAATATAGGTTACATGCTTAACATATAGTCACGTATGGTGAAGATGCAAATGGTCCCGGTATAAAGGAGATTAAACCCAAGTAAAGATGAGCTGTGTCCCTGTGTGACGGTGGCGTATGAGGAGGGGTCAGGGAAACATGCGTAAGGAATGCAGGCAAGACAGGAAGAGAAAAGCTGTGTAGCTGTGCCAGCCAGAAGTTCCTAGGCTGGAGATGTGTTGTAAGGAAAGTCTGTGCAGGGTTAAGGACAGGGAACAGGGGAAAGTGGAATTCCTACTGCAGCAGCTCTCATGTGGCGGCAGCAGAGGTGATACGCCCGGGACAGGAGAAGCCCAGGCAACAATCTCACTCTTTGACATACAGTAGCTGAGGCTGTAGCCACTGGTCAAACTGGGTTTACTGCCCAGAGTCCTGGCCCTGAGGAACCTACCAAAAGCTTGGACTTGAAAAAGAGTCCTACCTGAGTATGGTGGCACACAACAGTAATCCCAGCACTCAGGAGGCTGAGGCAGGAGGATTGCCATGAATTCAAGGCCAGCCTGGACCACACAGCAAGATCCTATCTCCAAAGAAGAAAATCAATTGAAAAGCAATCCTTATAACTTCCAAAATATCCTTATGAATTTCAGAGAATCATATGCCATTTAAATATGACTGTCAAACATTCAGCTGCATGGCGTATAAGCCTGTGTGTGCTTTGAGAGTGGAAAGTGGGTCTGAGTGGCCTGCCTCTGCTGCACAGTGGGGAAAAGGTTAAGAAAGGGGCCACTCCCAGGAAAGAAGTAGGACACAGAGGAAAATGTGGATCTGAGGGGCATGGAACACCAACTGAGTTCTTTAAGATAGCGCGTGCTGTTTGGTTGAGAAAATTCTCCAGCCCCCTGGCAGAGACAGGTCCCTATTGTCCATGTTCAGCCAATACCAATGTCACATTGCTGGGCTTAGTGAGAAACGTACCCGTCCATCCCTCCCCAGCCAGGGTTCCCAGAGAGTTAAGCCCTACTGCCCAAGACAGCCACGTGCCAGGAGCCTGCCTCCCTTGGCACCTGAGAGCTACTCAGTCACTTTCTGTTTGGTAGTTGACTGGAGAACCTGGTTGAGAAAGGCTGGTAGTGTGAGGACCTGAGCTGGCCTTCCACTGTAAAATCCACATGCATTTCAGCACCTCCTGGGTTGTGCCCAGGGATTGTGAACACAGCTGTAATAATGGGTACTTGGAATTAAGAACGTATAAAAGAAGACCTTAACACCACACACGGCCCCTCCTGTGCCTCCTGAGTACCAGAGCCTTTGTTAAGAAGCCAAATGTATCCGAGACTCCCCTGCCAAAACTTCTAGCAGTTGGTCTAAATCAGATATATTCCAGTAATGTTGGCATTAAATTAGTTTCTATGAAGGAAATTTTGTTTTTGCTTTCTTACGTCATGTGGAAATTTTTCCATGAAAATAATTCAGTGGAATCAAAAATACCTGTTTCACCATCCTTTAATAGGTTGGTCATTTTTGTAGCATGTATTGAATGAATGAATGAATGAAAGAAACAGGACTACCAGTTTTTCCACATATACTGACACTCAGCTGCTCTTTACCCCAATACCATATGTAAGGCGATCAGGTAGGAGTAGTTCTTTCCATCCTACAGTGGGGGAAACTTAGGCTCATGACATCTGGTGACTCAACCAAGAACACGAGATAGGTGAGTGGCAAAGTCCGGTGGAGCCAGGTCCCTGGACCCACCCTGTGGCAGACCTCCGAAAAGGTACCTGGAACAGTGGTGGTCAGCCACATGGTGTGAGACAAAGTAAGTGGCCCCACTGTGTTTTACTGCTTACAGGTGTGGGTACTGGGGGGACGTAGGTGCCGTGGTCTTTGCCAGGGACTCACAGCTGAATTAGATCAAACCACCTCATCTAGAAACAATGGAGAGCCTGGCATGACTCTTAAATGTAATGCAGGTGAGGGGATAGACAAGCACCAAAGGTTGCTAGGGGAGGGGGGAACTGAGTCTCAGGCAGAGAGAAGACTGGGTGGGTCAAGCAGGGGACCCCGGGCAGAGAGTGGCGTATGCAGGGCTCTTCCACACCAGAGGTGGAGAAGCAGGGCCGGGCCTGGGAACATGAGACCACGGGTGGAGAATGGACTAGACGAGGTCCCTGTGGACACACAGGCAACACAACAGTGAGATCACGGCCTAGGGGACTGAGGCAGGCCTGTCTCAAAGAAGGTGCGGGGCTGGTCTACAGCCTAGCAGTGTCACCACCTAAGGGTGTAGTGTCCTCAAGGTGCTCAGGTAGGGGCACTCATCGACCTGAGCGCTGAGGGTGTTAGGGCTTGAAGAGGAGATGAAGAAGCCTTTTCAGATGAAAAAGCAACACACACAAAGGCATGGAGAGAGCAGGGCATGACAGTGAAGTCTTTCCTGAGAGAAGCGGGCGTTCTAAGTTGAGCCCACTGGGAACCATGAAGGAATAAAGGAGCCACCGCCACTGTGGGACCTTGGAAGCAGCTAGAACTGAGGTTTCATGCCATAAGCAGGCTGGTTCTGGAGGAAGGAGGTGGCAGGAGGAAAGCAGTGTTAGGAAAACTAGTCTAGCAGCAGGCTGTAAATCAGATTGGAAGGGCAGAGATTGGAGGCAGAGAGCCAGCCAGTGGACTGTCTCAGTGACCTGGGCGAGGCTGAGGAGTAATGCCATTGAGAATAAAGAGGAAAGGTGATGAGCTATATTCCAAAAAGCAAGCCAGGCATGGTGGTGTGCACCTGTAATCCCAGCACTCAGGAAACTGAGGCAGGAGGATCACTGAGAGTTCAAGCCAGCCTCACTTACAAATCGAGACCCTGTCTCAAAAAAACAAAACAAAACAAAAAAACTTCCTCCACGTCCTCCACGTTCAATAACAGTTATGTTCCCCATGTACAGACTTAGTCACGTGGCTTCATCTGGACTTGTGGTTCCTTAGGAAGGGAGAGAAGACTGTTTAGGCTGCACAGTGACGCGCTGTCTGTAGTGTGGTGAGAGCCACTACCAGCAGGAAGAAGAACAGAGGGAGAGGGAAAAGGAGAAGGAAGTGAGCGGGTGTGGAGAGAGAGCCAGAGGCCTCCACTGGGAGTAATAAGGTGAAGCCACTGTACAGGAAGACAGCTGCTCTGCAGATTCCCGAGTGCCTGCCGCCTATGGCCAGCGACAGCATGCAGTAGCAGAGCCTCCTCCGTGCGGTGCCCTGTGAGCCTCCTCCTGCCTGCCTTGTGCCGCAGCTTGTATCTTTGATGCAAAGGGAAGTGGACATTGGGCTCACTCGCCATACGTTGCTTCATTTGCTCTTCTCAGTCCTTCCTCCCGTTTTCCCTGTTTGCGTTTTGGGTCCCCTTACTCAGTGCTGTTGCCGCCATGACTCTGCACCTTGTGGGTCCTGGGGATTCAGTAACTTACTCACCAGTACCTGAGCTTCAGGCTTAGGACCCTAATTCCCAGAGATCCTTTCTAATCCCAGTGACTTCCTCCTGAGTCCTACCTGCCTTCCACAGGGATTAGCTGTTTCCCGTTGCTCGTTGCTCGTTGCTGCCTGTGTGTGTGCGGAAGGGAAGCACCGAGAGGACCCTGGAATTGAGGTATTGGCAAGGACTTCAGAAATCACCCTGTTCTACTCCCACTCTCTGGAATCCCTTTCACAGCCTGTGTTTAGTGTATTAATAGCTTTTCTTTTAAGCTGTTCCCCAAAATAAATATTGGGCGGGTGATGTGAGCAGTTTGAGAGTTGGTGCTCAGGATATCAGATGAATAACATGATTTAAAAATCAGAATCCTATTGGACCTGTTAGCATACATGCTGCACTTTGTCCCTCCTGTCTGATTGCTGGCTGCTCCCATGAACAATACTAAGTCCTTCACAGGGAAGCTCGGCGGGGACCTGACGCCAAGCTCTGAGAAGCCTGAAGTCATAACAGAGCCACTCTTAGGACTCCATCCTTCCTGTGTTAGCAGGTTCAGAGACTATTTGTAAGCATGTTTCACTTCAAGAGCCACATTCGTGTCTCAGCATCTTCTACGTGTAACCCATCCTGTGAAACCTCCAGAGACATACGCCCGGCAGTCCCTGTGCTCTTGAGACCCTGGCTGATATCTAAGAAGCTTAGATGCACACCCACAGCACTGTCCCTACTGTAAAGAGTCAGCCTTATGGGGCCAGGAGTGCACTGTGCCTCTGTAACCTTGGAAAAGGAAAAAGCTCCTTGTTTCTCTGTACAAGTGGCAGAGCTTTGCTAATGCGCCATAGAACTAGGGGATCTTTATCACAGTGGCCGGGTAATCCCAGGCTGTGCTTCTGGAAGCAGTGGAACTTATTTCTTTGCTTGGTTCACTTATCTATCACCTGCATCTCCCAGCTGCGGTCTCTACCCCAAGACAGAAGCCTCCTCCTATGGGCCTGTGTGTCACACCTTGACTGTGTGTGGCAGTCGAGGAGACGTAGGATTTGTCCATGCAAATCTTTGTGCTGCTGTCCAGGTTCCAACATTTAAGAAGGCTCAGCACTGCATTTTCCGGTTATGGGTATAGAGATAAACACTCTTGTGTCTGTACTTCCTAAGTGAAGAAAACCAAAGAACTTATTGTCCACCTCAGGCTGTGGCACAGGAAGTAGAGAACTAGCATCAGTGATGACAATATTTCCCACCCTGGTGTCATCTGTCCTTGGTCACACTGCCCCAACCCACTGGGTCCTGTCCTTGTGCCCCTGAACACTCCTGTGCTCCTACCTTTCTGCACCTTCGCACTCTCTCAAGTCTAAGATCCACCTGTCCCTAACCTACTGCTTTAAATCCTTCCTCCTTGAATTCTCTGCTCTCCCCAGTGTGGAGTGGAATCCACTGGAGTTTAAGATACAGAAGGGCATGGACTATCCTTCTTGTTGATGGCCAGATATGTGGTCAGCACATAGTAGATGCTCAGTGAATACTTAAGGAGCAAAAGAAAGTGATTGTCCCTGTCTCCTAGCTGGCCCCTGCTGTATCCCTTCTGTGCATGTGCTCAGTAGTACCTGTTGGTGATTGGGGCTACTACAGAATCACTCACTACTGTGGTGATGTTCATTGAGCTAGGGGAGAGGGGGAGGCAGACAGATTACCTTGCTCCTGCAACCGCCCTTGAGCAGATTTTCAGCAAACCCAAGGCCGCCCTGTCCCCCAGCCCATGCTCACTCAGGCAGGATATTCTCAAGCATGGTGCTTTTAACCTCACGTTCCTCTTCCAGATATTTGCAAAGGACAGCGGAGAATTGTTCAAGATTATCCAGCAGTTGCTAGTTAATTCCTGAGTAAGCCATTGTGAGAACTGATTATAATCCTCTTTCCATTGTAGAATTAGGAGAAGGCCGGGGAAGGGTGTATAATTGTATCTTGTAGGAGGGAAGAATCCAGCAGATATTCATAGAGTCATGGCGCCAGAGCCTTCCTTTCTTCTGTTATTGTAAATCATTGTTACAGCAGAAAGCCAGATCACAAAGTGAACCTCACCTCGTACTTCCTCTTGGTGGAGGAGGCCTTCGTGAGCAAGCACTGCATGAATGTAACGTGGGATCCTCCTGCTACAATGTTGCTGTTCACGGGAAGCACGATCATTGTTTTGCATGCCTTCAAAGTTCTGGGTGTTCCATGCCACTGAGACAGCTGTTGACTAAATTTTCCTTTTGTTTAGTAAAAGAAAACTAGTTTTGTAAGCTTCCGAAGTACCCCAAGTAGAGCTCAAAGCAGTAACTTCATTGAGATGCCCACCTGTCACCCCACACCCAGTCTCCCCTCCCTACCAGGCGCAACTCAGAAGTCTGTGGGGTCAGTGAGCTGGCACAACCACAGCACTTGAGCACCGTTTGGCCCAAGTTCATTGTTGCCATAATGAGATGTGCGGCTCAGAGTGCCTGAGCTTTTAATTTTCAAGAGGCTGGAAATCCAGCCAGGTGTGGTGGTGCACACCTGCAATCTCAGCACTCTGGAGACCGAGGCAGGAGGATGGCCAAGAGTTTGAGGCCAGCCTGGGTTCCATCCCGAGACCCTGTCTCAAACAAACAAACAAACAAGAAAACCAAATAAAAGCAAGAAAGAAAAAAATCTAAACTTTTAGGAAATGTCACCTGAGGTCTCAATGTTAATAACTAATTCAAAAACTGTTTAAATCCTGTGGCTTAGAGCTGACTTCTTCCTGAGGGATAGAGTTTGCAGCCTTCATTCTGTCCCTTTGGTCCTGCTTGCCTTTGGGTGCTGGGGAATCCTTACAGGCATCATTGTCATTGTGCCATGTGCCATCTGCAGGAGGTGTTGAGTGATTCCCCTCATGATAGGGCCGGTGGAGCACCCAGCACCCAGATGGGACTGGGTATCGGGTGGCTGCTCAGCTGAGGGTGGCTGGAAGAATAAGTCTTGAGCATGGGGCATGAGTTATTGCTGCTGACCAGTGCCCTCAAAACTTAGGGGCTCATGGAATATTCTTGGTTACCCCACAGCTTCTGTGAGCTGGGGACACGGGCACAGCCTGGCTTGACAACTCTGGCTCTCGTTCTCTCAGGAGGTTGCAGTGAGCCCTTGGCAAGGCCTGCCTGGGCTTGGAGAATCTTTTTCTTTTGTGACTCACCCTTTTTTTGGTTATTGTTTTGGTTTTTTGAGACAGGGTCTCCCTGTGTAGCTCAGGCTGGGCTGGAACTCACAGTGATACGCCTGCCATTGCCTCCTGAGTGCTGGGATGACAGGTGTGCTCTGTCAGCCCCCGCTCATGGTGGTGCACTCTGTGGCTGGCAAGTGGTGCTGGCTGTTGGAAGGGTCCCTGGCCCTGTAGATCTCTCCATAGGGCTACCCAAGTGCACATCCTCTCCATGTGTGGCTAGCTTTTCCCAGAGCGCTGGGTCCTTTATGACCTGATCCCAGAAGTTACACAGTGCGCTTTCTGCAATGTGTTTTCATTTTTTGTTTGTTTTCGTTTTTCAGGACTGAGGATTGAGCCCAGGCCATTTTTTATTTTTTGTTTTGAAACAGGGTCTTGCTAACTCACTAAATTACCTGGCCTTGAATTTGCAATTCTCCTGCCTCCCCCTCCCAGAGTGCTGAGATTACAGGCATGTGGTACCGCAACAGCTTGCAGTATCTTATGGGTGACACGAGTGTGCCCTACTCAGTGTGGGAGGGGACCACACGAGGATGTTGGATGCCAGGAGCCGCGGATCCTTGGGGGCTATGTAAGAGGCTAGCAGCACAGCTCTTCTCACAGGGGACCCTCACTGAATTCTTCATAAACACACCATCCAACACTAAGAGTAGTTTTTAAAAGAAACCTAAGAGTGACATTTATATCATAGTGATTTGTATCCCATTTACTATTATAGACCTGAAATCAACCTCAGAAATTAGATACCCCATTTTTATAGTGCATCTTAGAAATATCTTCCCTAAAAGTATCTAAAATCACTTTTTAGAATAAATTTTAAAGTCCTCCCCACACCACTGCTTAGTGTGATGGATTCAGATGCGCATCTCCTCTCCAAGGGAGGGAGCTCTCCTCACCACTCACCTGCCTGCTCCGTGGGTGCTCCTGGCTGGCACCTTCTCAGGGACAGGCCTGGTGCTTCCTGCTGAACCCACCATATTTTAAAGGAAAACCCTGAGCAAAGGGTAGACCCCCTTTAACGTGTTCATAACACTTGTAAAGATGGATGCCCCAGAGCTTGGGACCCTCTGAGTTGGTGACAGAGGGGTGCCAGTGAGTTCGAGGAGTGGGGTACCTGGCTCCTGCACAGTGTCCCTTCCAGACCCCTCCCCAACTCAAACAGCAGGCCAGGGTGGGCACTGCTGCCACTTGTAAGCACACCTCCAGACCCCATGCTGCCTTCACCCTGGAAGACCACCCTACCTATTCACATCTACCACATTTGCCTGAATTACAATGGTGAGGGCAAGGAAAGGTGCCCCATGTGATTTCCCCTAGGAAAGCCCCTGCTAGTCACCAGGCCTTGTTTGCTCAATAAACAAAAGCGGAGGCTGGGAATTGAAGGTCAGTGGCAGTAGCGGCAGCCCAGGGCTGGCACATCTGTGTACCTGGGGAAGGCCCCACTCAGCCCCCGCAGTGCCCACAGGGCACTGCTCCGAGTCAGGGTGTTGGTAAATGGAGATGAAATGTATAATTCATAAGCCCATGATGGTGTGCAATCTGGGGCGGGGGGGTGGTAATTACAGAACTGAGAAGGGAGGCTGCAGCATGCACAGAACCTTTCTAGGTTAGAGGCTGCTCTGATAGATGGCCTGCATTGTTCTCTTTCTGACCTTTTTCTGAACTTCCCCGTAGAACAGAGGAAACACAATTCTGCCTTTTCCCTTATTGGTTTTGAATAATACCTTCAGATACCAGCCCGTAGTGTTTCTGGTCTTCATTTGGGGTTTTGCTTTCTCCCCTGTGCTCTGCTGCTGCCCATAGAAAAATCTCTTTGCTGATGACTCTATTCCAATGTTAATGGTAAACACAGAGGCTACACAAACACAATACATAGAGGGAAAGGAAAAAAGCCTGTGGCATCCTTTCACTCGTCGATCTGAGGGATGGCCCTCCGTGGGGGGGATGGTGTTCCACGGGGAGATGGACCTCCGTGGGAGAATGGACCCCTGTGTGTGGATGATCCTTAGTGATGATGCAGAGGGTGCTGATGAGAGCCCGAAGGGGCCGCTTGCTCAGCAAGGAGAAGGGTGGAATGAAGCTCGCACAGAACAGAACTGTTTTACACAAGTGCAAGGAACAAGCAGGATTGATGCTCGCTCACATTTAAGCTACTGACGCGGTCCGGGGGAAGAAATGACGAGGCTGGGGCTGTGCCGTGCCTGTCTCCTCCACCCACCCCAGCGTGCAGCCCCGAAGCCACGGTAGCATGTTCTCACAAGTAGCTCTCCACACTGTTGATTTCTGGGTCTGGACTGGGATGCCCCAGTGAGGTCCAGTAACTTCGGGCTGTGTGGTCCTCCAAAGTCTATCTGCCTACATATAGGGCTGGGGAACCCCAGAGGCAGAAAAAAGAAAGACTTCTGTCTGATTTTCACACAAGCAAAAATTGCTGACAAGTTAGGCAGAAATGCTTCACTTAGCCTCAAAATTGACTCTCGAGTAGAATCTTTGGCGGGTATTTGGGGCTTTCTGGTTTTTTCTAGACAGTCTTGTGTGAGAGCCTTTCCAACTGGGGACAACTAGTTTGGTGAGCTCCATTTAGTCCGTTAATGCTGATGGTGCGCCTGCTGTGTGCAGAGCCACCGCAGAGCCGCAGTCCCCAGCACCCCTCGGGCGCCAGTGTGGCTTCTGTCTGCTGAAGGACTTTGATCTTGGGGGAATCCAGGACAGACCCAAATAAGCGCATGCAAAGACCTAGTTACACGCTATGCCATGGAGGCACGCGTGCCAGCCAGCCATGCATTGTTTCAGAGGCAATCACACAACTTTGATTCTTTAGCAAAGAAGAAGCTAGCTTTTCACACCAGTGAGCACTGACATTCTTTCAGGCATCCTTTTAATTGCTTGTGAGGTTTTATTTTTAGAAAAATTTTTAAAAGTCTTTGGCTGCCTCCTCGCTCCTCATTTCCAATTATTCTTTCTTTCTCTATCCCTAAATACATAGTCTCTCCTCTTGCACCCACCGTTCTTCAACTCAGGCTTCTCCTCTGGGTGCATCTTGAGACCAGAATGTTGAGTGAAATAAATCAGACACACAAGCTTAAATAACACCTGGTTTCTCTTATGTGAGAAACCCAAAGTATAAATAAAGGACCAAAGAAAAGATCCGCAATAGGAAGCAGGGAGATAGATCTTTCACAAATGGGAAGGGAGGGGATCAAGAGATGGAGAGAGGGAGGGAAGGGGAAGGAAAAAAGGAATCAAGGTGTGTTATGTGCATATACTGACTCCCCACGAGGAATGTAAATATTACGTACTGCAGATATGGACTCATAAAAATAAAAATAGGGCTTCAAGGTTTCTGCTCAGAGTTCCCCATTGAAATCCCACTGATCAGAGAAGTAAAGCGCCTCCCTTCCGTAACACCCGCCCTCTCCACCTCACTCCCCGCTAGTATGTGGAGACTCCTGATTCCGTAGCCAGTTAGCTCGGTTGACCAGAGCAGTGTTTGCTGCTCGTGAGAACAAAATGAACGGTCTGATCTCTTGCTGAATGTTGCTCCAGTGTGAAGGCTGAGATTCCCAGCTCTTGGGTTGCAAAGAGGCCCCATTGTTAGGATGAAAAGCTCCATTTATGGGAAGATGGGGCAATGGTATCCTTGTCTGGGGGAGCAACTTAGCCCCCTTCCATAGATAGAAATGTCTTCTGTTCTGCACAGTTTGCTGTGGGTTTTGGCAGTGAGGCTCAGTGGCTGTCCCCAGAGTGTGGCACCCTCTGTCCCCATAGGAGTTGAAGGGTTAGCCCGTTTTCAAAGCCTGTGTCTGCTGCACTTTAGCACCCCCTAGTGGGATATGGAAAGAGCCAGCATTGTTTTTCTTTGTGACCCAACCACAAGAAAGCAAATTTGGGGGCGTTGATTTGTTTTCCTTCAACCCCTTCAGGACATCTTGAGTATTGGAAGGCTTTCCCTGAATAAGCTGTCCTTTGCTTCAGAATCCAAGATTGTGCCCATTTTGTTTGGTAGATTCTTCTACTAGAACAAACACCCAGCTGCCACTAGAGCCCCTGCCTTGTGCTGGCCATGGGAAGCTCCCAGTCAGTCGTGCCACAAGAGACAGGAGTGATTAGGCCCGTTCTGTGGAGGATTTATGGACCCTTGTGCATTCCCAGAGCCTTCCTTATTGCGCCTGGCTCTGCTGCCTGCATGCCTGGCCGCGTGGAGATGGCCCTGCTGTACTTAACTGGGTCAGAGCAAACTCCACTGCCCAGGAGGACTCTGGGTTTCTTTGAAAACTTGCATAGGGAGTCTTAGCAGGATTTGCCCCTTCATTCTCAGCAAGTTGCTACCAAAAAAGCACAATACAGGGAGGGAGGCCCCTCTGATGATGGGCCCTTGTCTTAGGGAATATCCCAGAGCCTGCAATGGGAATTTGCTCTCTAATGTGTGTTTGGCATCTTAACTCAGTGACTTCTTTTTCACAGCTCAGGTTTCTGGCTTCTGCTCTCATAATTGCTCTAACCCATTTGGTGACACTGAATGCATCTCCCTTTCAAAGGAGTGAGTTTCTGTCATCAGCACCATCTCCTATCCTCGGTCATCAGCCATAAAGAATGGCTTGTGACAGCCCCACAAGCCACATGACCAGATGGCACTGGAAGGAAAGGAAATACCCCAAAGAGGAGGCTCATCTGAGAACTGGGGTTTCTGGGGTCACTTAGCACAGCCACAGGGAACCCTGAGAAGGGAAGCATTATGATTTGTCTTCTCTGTGTTCATAAACCCAGCAAACATTTACTGAGTACTGGCTGTGGACCAGAGTTAATGTTAAAGCAGTGAGACCTTTGATATCTGTATCAGTAAACTGCATGAAGGAATATGACTTTCGTAGTGTGCTTTTATCTAGGGGAGAGAGTGCAGCTTGAGTAAGAGGTTCAAGTAGAAGAGGCCAGCCTTTTCCCCACCCTGACATCTCATTCTCACTGTGCTGGTGGACAGCAGAAGATCAGGCTGAATAAAGTGAGGGTGCTGCACACACTGCTGATCCACAGGAACTGAAATCCCACATTCCCAGGGCAAGCAAAGACGAGTTGCCCCAGATGGCTGGCAGGTGACAGTGTAGTTTGGGTTGGGCCTTTCCAAAATCGGCAGACTTCCCTTGAGAAGCCTTCGATGCACAATTTTAACCCTCAGCTTCCGTCAACTAACAGCAAAGCAGAAGAAAAACAAAAGGAGTCACGGGAAGGAAGGCTCTTCATGGAAGTATGTGGCTGTCTGCCTCCTCTCCCCACCAGCTCCAGCCTCCGTGTTCAGCAGGGCAGAGGCGGAGTGCAGCGAGGCCTGGAGTTGCCTCCGGTGCAACCCATGCACAGCTCATGCTTGCCAAGCCCTGAGCACCACAGCACCCTCCAGCCCCAAAGCCCTGTGAGGAGAGGGGCAGGGTGCAGGCATGCAAGTGGGACTTTGGACGTGCTGGCAACGTTCTGTTTCACTGCACTGATAGTGCCCTGGTCTTTGCCTTCTGATCAGTCACTGAGCTGTACATTTTTGCCATGCATGTCTTTGAACTTTGCTATCATTTTTAATAGAATAAGATTTCAATAAAAAAACTTTTAACAAGAAGCTGGAGCAGTCTGTGTGTAAAAACAATCACTGTGTGGACACACACAGAACCTCAGGTCCTGTTCCCTGGCTGACGGGCTCCTGCTGACGTTTGTTACTCGTGCACTTTGGCAGAGTTGCCAGCATAAATCCTGGCCTGCTGACACTTGGGGTGTTGATAGGCTAAGCCAGGCCCTCTCCTGCAACTTTTAGCTTCCTGGTAAAGGCACCAGAGACCAGGTTGGGAGATTTAGGCCACACAGGCTAGAGATAGGCAAAGAAAGCACAGCAGATACCAGGCAGGTGAGGAATTTCAGGACAGTGTGAGGGTCTTCAAATGACCCACTGTGGTTCTTCCTGGAGATGTCCCAGGCTGATTCTTTCTAAGGACATTCCTCATCCAGACTTGGCATCCTTAGTGTTCTCTTGTCTCTTCATTTCCTATTCATTCTTGCTTTTTGTATTTCACATACCAAGTCAGTATGATTTAGGGAGATTTACACCTCTGGCTCTGCTTTCTTCACTTTGTTTCACCTATACTGACATCAGGATGTGCTCTGGACATCTGAGTATTGGCTTTCAGTCTACACCAGTGTCATCAGAAGCCTTGGGAGATTGAGCCAACTTTTCATTCCAGTACAAGCAAGAGAGGTAGATGTTTATTTTGCTGCTGCACTTAGCAGAACTAAGAACCAAGGTCAGCATAAAAAGTATACGTGTGTGTATTTAGTGCACACCAGGAAAATCTCATTTAGAGCCAAAATGTTCACTGCCAGTAAAAATACAAAAGCTCCTACTCTGATCCTAATATGCTGGAAATAGCCAGTTGAATCCAGAAAACCAGTTTCTACCCAGGCTTGATGGTACATACCTGTAAACCCAGCACTCTGGAGGCTGAGGCAGGAGATTGCTTTGAGTTCAGTCCCAGCCTCACTATATAGTGAGACCCTGCCTCAAAAAAAAAAAAAAAAAAAGAAAGGAAGAAAGAAAGAAAAAGAAAAAGGTCTCCTTCAGGAGACTGCCCAAGTGTGATGTGAGAATGATGTCGACATCTAGACCAAACTATGGTTATGTCCCCCTCCCTCCAGCATGGATCTGATCATTTACTCTGGTGTTTAGAGCATTTCCATGGGTGATCCCCACAGGTATTAGTAGCGACAGTGACCAGCGAGGGTCTTGGGATGATCCTCCTTGGCACAGTTTAAGGGCATCAGCGGTGGTCCCGAACATCTCTGTCACAAGTGTGCTGCGTGTTGTGTGGAGCTGAGCCCCCTCCTCACCCCAGCCCCTGAGGTGTGAGGCAGACATCCCTCTGGAGGTGTTCTCTGCAGCTGTTTTGCACTGCGCATCACTTCCACTCCGCACAGGAGAGTCCTCAGCTGCAGAGTAGGGCTAGAGAGCTGGGGGTCCCCAGTGTTAGATGTGGCCAATCTAAAGATGGCTCTTTGCAGACAGTGTGGGACTCCTGGTCAACCTCACTCTGTGTTTTGTTCTTGAAATCCCATCACTGGGTCCCTTTGTTCTTCTGTTCAACTAGCACCTTGGTCAAAGACAAAATGATTCCTCTCATTTGCCCTGTTTGCCAAGGAAACAGTCTTTTCAAAACCAATTCCATAGTACTAGTGAGGCCTCTGTCACAATATTTTTTTTCAACTTATAATTTATATTTTGGTGTTTGAGACAAGGTCTCACTATGTACTTCAGGCTGGTATTAAACTCACTATGTAGCCTAGGCTATTTCCAACCCAGAGTGATCCCTCTTGCCTCAGCCTCCCAAGTGCAGGGATTCCAAATATGCACCGCCACATCCAGCTTCTGTCACTTATCAGATCTCCACTTGAACCCTGATGGGTTCCCCTAGAGGCAGTGTGGCCTCGGCTTACAGATGCTGCACTTCTTCCCCAGCAGGCTTGCCTGTGGCCGGCGAGTGTTGTCTCTCCAAGTGGCTGCCCTGGCTGCTCTCCGGCCCTTTCCCTTCAGGCTGTCTTCTGTGCAGATCCCTCAGGCTCTGGCCCCAGTTTTTGTACAGTTGTCTCCTCCTCACTGCTCTTCAGATTTCTGTGGCTGTTCCTTGGGTCCTGTGTTGCTTTGATGTAATTCCTCGCCCCCAGTCCTGGTCACCGGCTCACACAGTGGCTCAGAGCTCGTGACAGCATTGCCAAGTCTTCTTATTTTTGCAGTGGAAACATGAGATTTAACAACCCATCTGAAATACAATTTTACATTTTGATTGCTTCTGCCCCAGCCATACCAAGGTTACTTTCAATCTACATATATTTGTGGGAACGGGTTTTTTCACAGCAGTTCAATTCTAGTACACCTTATAATATCAGTGATTATAAAAATACCATGGACTAATAGAGTCTCTTCTTCGAAGGAGTTCATACTGCTTTATAATTCTGCTGACCATAATTTATCTTCATAAGTCGCCTTAGAGACAAGAGAAAAAGCGAGATTGATAATCACCTTTTATAGATGGTGAAATAAAAACTCAGAGAAATTGAGTAACATTTTTCCAGAAATGCTCAGCTCTCCCTGAGCTCCCCTATTAGTGCTGCAGATGGATTGCCCAAGTAGGGAGCATGGCAGACCTTGGCCTTGTTTTATCAGAGTCCTGGTGGGTGTGAGTGGGACATTGGTTCTGGGCGTTTTCTGAGCCTTGAGACCAGGGCAAGCAAGGGCTTGATCTCTGGGACCTGCAGCCCAGACCATGGTTGCCTCTGATGCTGTGAGTGACTCCACATGGACCCCTCCACAGGAACACCTCCCAGACCTGTCCCCAGTCCTGCTCCCTGGGCATCACTCAGGCTCAGGACTGCCACACTGTTAGGAGAAAGAGTCTGCGCAGCCCAGGAAAGGTGCTGTCTGCAGTCCTGTCTGCACTGCGTGATGCATGTGGCCAGCATTAGAATGGGATCAAACAAAAGAAAGAAGTGGGTGATGAATAGAGATGCTAAAGCTAGGGGCTAAGTATATGGCTGTCCATTAAACAGAGTTTTCCTACTGCTTCATTGTAAAACAAGAGATGCTTTTAAAATGAGGAAAGGGACTGAGGTGTGTAGCTCTGGTGGAGAACTGCTTCATATGCAGAGGCCCAGGGTTCAATTTCTAGCACCAAAAGAAAGAAAGAAAAAGAGAGATACTCTCTTGATGTGACTGTTGTCACATGGGTTTAGACAGATTATAGACAAGTGATTTAATATTTGTTGATTGCTTACTCCGTGCCAACCCTGTGGGAAGTGCTTCCTGTGTTGCAGTGTTTAATTTAATCCTCATTCCGCCACCAAGAAGCGATGCCAGTACCTGGCTGCCGGGCTCAGACCCGCGAGCCCTGGGCTCCTGTCTGGTGTCCACACCTGTTAGAGGCTATCCCCCGTGGAGCCACATGATCTGGGCTGATCTAGGAATAGCCTGTGCATTATGTGCACTGTCGGCAGAGCTAGTGGAGCTAAATATCAAAGCTTCAATAATTGATGTGTTGAAAATGACAGGGTTTTTTTTTTCCTCTCTCCTTATAGAAAATTCTCTCCCTATAGAAAACTGGAATTTTCAGTGTCTTATTAGGGGAATGTGGGAAAGGAACAAGCCAAGTCCTGTCTTTCTTAGGTGCAAAATTTATCTGACTCTTCATGTACGTTTTTTGTTTGTTTGTTTGTTTTTGCCCTGTGCTGGAGGTCAAACCTAGGGCCTTACACATGCTAGGCCAGCACTCTGCCGCTGAGCTACACTCCCAAAATAGTAAGGTGGAGATTCTTCACCGTGGTTGCCTGGGTGGCACTGTGGTAGGGGAGATGAGGGGCAGCAGGTGACTGGTGTCATCAATAGAACCTGAATGCAACGATAACCCAAAGCCATAAAAAAGAAGGGACGAGCAGGCTGCTTCTGTCACAGGCGGGGTTACAGTGCGATATTGCTAACCTGGGGGAAACTGGTGATTGCTGGGGTCTGCAGTTGGCAGAGTCTTCCCTTTGAGGGACGAGTACCAAGCTGCTCATATATGCTGGACACTGGGGGTGCAGGAGGAGTTGAGACAGCTCAAACTCCTCCTGGGAGGCAGCCCTGCTTTGCTGTCTTCCCCCAGCCCACCCCTCCACACACATGTACGCCTGTTACACATCGCACCTTTCCAATCTATAGCTAGAGTGGCCTCTTGCAGCAGCCAGGGACCCCAGTTTATTTTTTATCTTCAACTCTCAGCACAGTGTGCAGCAGTTTGTAAACACGTAGTAAACCATGGTTGGACGTTGAATGGATGCAGCTAGAACCGGAGTCCAGCTGGGGGTGACCATTGGTAAGGTGCGCCTCACTAAAGAGCGGATACCATAGCAACCACAAAGGGTGCCTTGGGTGAGTGGAACGGAAGGAAGTAGGCTTTAGACTTGGCTCTTGAACTGGGAGCTCAGGGCTTGTAGACTGGCAGCACAGTGGGCAGGGATGTGCAGGATCACAGCAGGATGACCTTGAGACCACCTCCCTGCAAGGACTCCTGGGAGCCAGGTAGGGAAGTCTTCTTTCTCTGAGGCCTCACAGTCTGCTATTCAGAAAGTACTGATGGAGCAGCTGTGTGGGCCCAACTGGGTATCAGAGACAAGTGTGATAACAGCCTTTAAAAGTCTATAGGGGGGCTGGGGATTTAGCTCAGCGGCAAAAGCGCCTGCCTGGCAAGCGCAAGGTCGTGAGTTCGGTTCCCGGTACCGGAGAAAAAACCAAAAA
>NW_004955494.1:3489905-3504539 GCF_000276665.1 Chinchilla lanigera
AGCACTCAGGAGGCTGAGGCCAGAGGATTCCTGTGGGTCTGAGGTCAGCCTGGATTATATAGAAAGTTCAAGATCAGCCGGAACAACATAGCAAGACCATCTCAAAACACCAAAAAAGTCTATAGGGAGCAGACATGCAGACTTGTACGGATGGGCCAAAATGACAGTAGCTTATTTTCTTTCTGTAGAAAAGCAGATGTTTCAGTATTTTGTGATAGGAATGTTGGGGGAAAAAAACCACCCTCTTTTTATGTGCAAATTTTGTCTGACATTGCATGTAGTTTAAAGTTTTTTGCCAAGCATGGTAGTCCACATCTATAATCTCAGCACTCAGGAGGCTGAGGCAGGAGGATTTCCACAAGTTTGAGGCCAGCCTGGGCTACATAGTCAGTTCAAGGACACCCCGAACTACATAGCAAGACCCTGTCCCAAAATAGTAATGAAATTCTATAAGATGGTTCCTCAGGACCAGTAGGTATTCAGTGAATATTTACTGGACCAATCTGGTGTGAATGTGTCCCTCATGTTTGTATCTCTGTCACGTGGTGCGGCCGGTGCAGAGAAAGTGGGCGGCACATGTTTAGTAAAGAATGGAAGGAAGGAGGGAGGGAGGAAAGAGGCTGCACTGGAAGTGTGTCTTGTGCATGCAGGGAAAAGCACACTTCCTAGGAGACAGGCTGGGAGATAGGCTCCGCGGGTATCAGGGCCATGGCCCCCAAATGGAAGGCTTCTCTCTGCAATCTTAAGTCCTGACCCTGTGTGACCCCGTGCCACTTACAGCCCCAAGCCTGCTACTCTCTGTTGCTGGAATTCTTTTGTGAGCCACCCACAAACAGGTGCCTCTGCTGCAGGAGTCTGAGGCCAACACGCACAGCCCCTCGGGCCTCCACGCACCCCGTCCCAGTGCCCACGCCTTGGTTCCATTCTTTGTCTGTGCTGCCTTGGAACTTCCAGGCTGAATCACATATTTTAGCACTTCCTTACATCTAATCAGGGCTCATTCGGTGAACAAATACGTGTTGATTGAGTGGCTACTAAATGCCAGGCACTGTGCTGCCCTCGTGGGCATGGAGGGGAGACAGACTGTGAGCAGGTTATTGGGAAAGCGCTGTAAAGTGACATTTATGGCACTGCAGATGGAGACTAACTGGTGTCAGGGGAGGCCGTCTGTGGTAGTGACAATTAAGCTCAGACGTGAAGAATGAGAGGAGGCAGCCATTTGAAGGCCATGGGGAGCGCATCCAAATAGAAGCAGCAATGTTACATGAAGACGCAAGGTCCGAAAGGCACTTAGGGTGCCCCAGAAGTCGGAAAGAAACCCCAGGGACCGTCCTATTGAGCTGGAAGAACATTCTGAAGCGATGGTAGAGAGCTGGGCAGGGTCCTGGTGGTGCAGACCCCAGGCCACATGTTCTAAGTGCGCGGGGAGGTACCGAAGGGATGGCGCAAGTAGCTGCTGTGCAGGAGGCGCAGTTGGAGCAGAGAAGGCGCAGATAGGAGGCTCCAGGTGAGACCAAGTGGCCAGGGCCAGCCCCGGTCGTGTTGGAGTAGGGCCTGCAGTGCCAGGATGGCCTCATCTCAACTGATTACCCCCGCAGCAGCCCTGTTCCCAGGATGAGGTCACATTCTGAGGTCCCAGGATTAGGACTTCGGCACATCTTTTTGCGGGGGACCTAACTCAACCTGTAACACTTACCTAAGGCAAAGATGGAAAGAGAGACAAGCAGAAGGCTGACAGTGTGTGGCACTTGGATGGCAAAGGCCAAGCCAGGAAAGGCGGTAACAGCTGCAGCACAGAGGTGGGAAGGATGCAAGGTGGTGCCTGGAAAGCCAGGACTGAGTGTGCAGAATGGGAGGTTGTGGCCAGGGTGTGGATCACAGAGCGCAGGAGGTGACCCTCGGCTTGCACCGGTCTTGCCAAGGGCAGCGTTGGGTGGTTCAGTGTGTAGCTGCATTTGAGGAGGTGGAGAGGACAGTGTGTGGTGACAAGGAGCAGTGGGCAGTGCTGCCCACTGGAGGGGCCCCCCGGGGCAGCAGAGATGAAGGGATAGCTAGGGTTTGGATTTTTGTTTTTATTTTTTGTATTCTGCTTTGTTTTCTAAAATGGGAGCTGCTGGAGTGTGCCGTGTGCTTGTGTGTGCCGTGTGCTTGTGTGGCTACTTTTCTCAGGTCTATACGTTTGTATAATGCACATTTGTGTTTAATTGTAGCTATTTCAGTGTCACTTTCCCAGCCTGGGAGGCCTTTTGTGGACAGGATTGTACTTCTGTTTCAGACCAAGAAAAATACTCTGCTGTGCGCACATCCCACAGCACCAGGAATTTCATTTTATTGGTGAACTAAGAGCAGTTTTCGTGTGTAGTGTCAGTCATTGAAACCTGTGTGTGATGTTCCTTGCCAAAGAACATCACCAAAGTGCCTGTGTGATGGGTTAAGTCATTGGGTTCTGTTGTGCACAGCATGAGGGGACCGAAACTGGAAAGCGGGGTGTCCACAGGTTAGAAGCTGCCCGCTCGGGATTTGTGAGCTCCGATTAGTTAACTGGATAGGAAGGCAGGTTCCAGAGAACTATAGCTGCCCATTCCTGGAGACTGGAGTGTCACGCATCCCCACTTCAGAGCCGCATTGCTGCCTCGCTGCCTCCAGAGGCAGCCAGGCCCTGTGCCCCTCACCCCAGCTGACTCCACACTCGTTCTAGCACAGCAGGGCAGAAGGAAAACAACACCATCATTTCCTCTGTAATGTCCTTGTCAGACAGTCTTTCCTTTCCTAAGGGATGTGGTTTTTTAAACCGAGTCCATCCCTAGAGACTGCTGGAACCAATCTAGTGCTAATCTCATTGCTTACATGCTAAGATGAGGGAATCTGGGAGCCCTGGAGTGGGAAACTCGGGGTACAGGTCACCCCGGCAGATGGTGAGGGGAAAGCCTCAGGACCCAGAGGGTGCAACAGGGATGCCAGAGGTGAGAGCAGCCTCCGGGGCCCACAGGCACCTGCACTAAAGGAGACCGAGGCCCCAGAGAGGGTGTGGCCCAGGAGAGCTCTGACAGCTGTCCCCAGCAGAGGGGCAGGGACAGTGAGGGACCCCATAAAGAGCAGCGAGGCACCATGCTCCCTGCTGCCAGCAATGCCTCCCTTCTGTATTAGGCAGTGTCCTGTCACTGTAGTGAAATACCCGAAATCATAAACTGCTAACTGGAAAGGGTTATTTTGGCAGACAGTTTCGGAAGTTCTGGTCCCTGATCCATTCGCCCCATTATTTTGGGCCTGTAGTAAGAAGCACATCGTGGTGGGAACCCAAGGCCAAGCAGAACTACTTCCGTCATGGGCCAGGGAGCAAAAAAAGAAAGAAGCAGGGGCTGGGGTCCCACGGGCGCAGGGCACAGTACCAAGGAGCCCCCACCTCCCAGAGATGCCACCACCTCCTGACAGCATCCCCTGGGGACCAGGCCTTCACCAAGTGTGCCTTGGGGGACTCAACATCCAAACTGCAGCACTGCCCCCGATACCCAGGCGGCCGCTGTGGCCCCCCAGAAGCACCGTGTCAGCCCTGTTGTACACCTGAAAAATCAAAACTTTGGAATAAGACATTTGGGGGGTTATATGTGGTTTTTTAGATGTTATTTATATATGAGAGGAATTAGCATTGAGAGCAGACTTAAAGCAGGGAGGAGGAGGCTACTTTTGAGCCACGAGAATCCAGCTGGAAGATCCAGGCTGCTCTAATGTCACCTTCTCCTTGCTCCAGCCGGGTGCAGGGTGACCTGGGTGAAGGTGGCCTCCGGGTGCAGCATTGTCATATAAAGCGGGAAACCAAACAGAGAAAGTGAAAGTTGGGTTAATGCAGGCCGTTATTAGCACAGTGCCTCAAGCCACTGTTTTAAAAAAATACGTGTTTTCATATCTCAAAATTTGAGGCTAGTTATCTCCCAAATGTATACACATTTAGTCATAGAAGTGCTTAGAAAAGGAATTGGGCTCGGTGGCCTCTGGTTTTGATTACCAACTACATGTATAGTTTTCTCTTTGAGTTTAGGTGGTTTCCTTTGGAATGTCCAGCGTGTCACCTAGTCGGTCATGTGAAGGGACATTACTCGCTGCTGTCAGGACTGGATTGTTTGTAGAGCTTGTAATGGAACTGTAGTTGATTCCCAGAGGATTTATTCATAAATAGGGTTCTAATTATAACATTAGAGGACCTTTGCAGAGATTAACTTTTTTGAAGCTAATGAAAATGGTGTTTCCTTGGGAGAGTATGCTATAAATTCTTAAGAAAAGAATCATTGGCATAAATGAAAATTGGAATTGCCAAAGCAACTGCCTGACACAAGTTTGTAAAAGCCAAAAAGGAGGTTGAAAACTCACAGGCCGCTCGAAAAAAGAATAAATGAAAATTGGATTTGATCCTATTATTTTGGCTAGGGCAGCTTGTTTTACATATTTCTGAAAGTAAAATATTTGTGTTTCAGAATTGTTTTGTGAAAACCAGGTATTCTCTGAGGGTTTCCAGGTCTTCCACTACAAAAGCTACTCTCAGTACCGCTAAAGTGGCTGTCAGCTCATCTGGCTGGAGGGTGACAGCAATGAAGTTGATAGATGTGCTTCACTGTAGGTCTGTTCCATAGCCACCCACCTGCCTAGCACCCTGCCGCCAGTTAACCACACCCTCCTGTCATGGAGGGCCCAGCCAGAGTCATTCCCTGAGAGCCACAGGCCTCCCCCCAGGGGACCAGGGCTTTACCACATGGGCCTCTGGGGGGACATGGAGCATCCAACCCACAGCACCGTGAGGGCAGGGACGTAGCAGTACCCAGGTTGGAAAGACAGAACTCAGCACAAAACCAGTTGCCTGCATTGTCACACTGCTAATGGTCCCTTCCGCTCTTCTTCTCCAGGGCCCCCGAGATCATCTTGGGTTTACCGTTTTGTGAGGCAATTGATATGTGGTCCCTGGGCTGTGTCATTGCAGAGCTGTTTCTGGGCTGGCCATTATATCCAGGAGCTTCAGAGTATGATCAGGTGGGTCTAGATGATGCGGGGATTTGCGGCAAGACCTTGTTCTCTCTCTGTCTGGAAAATATCCTGGATTAGCATTTCATTTAGAAGCCGGGCTGTGCACGCTGTTACTGGCTGTCATTGTTCCCTGAACCTTGCTTTTCTTTGCTTTTCTTTCTTCTTCCTTTTTCTTTTTGCTTCTTTCTTTCCCCATAAAACTGTTGTTTCCATTTTTCTCAAAGCTGCTAGAGCCGTGAGAATGCCATATGTACAATGACAGGAAAAGCCCTGACCTCCTTCTTGTCTTTTCTTGCAGATCCGGTATATTTCACAAACACAGGGTTTGCCAGCTGAATATTTATTAAGCGCAGGGACAAAGACAACCAGGTTTTTCAACCGTGACACAGACTCGCCGTATCCTTTGTGGAGGCTGAAGGTAGGCGGGCGCCCTCCCTCCCTGCCTCGCCAGCCACCCAGCATTTGGGCAAGAGGGGGCACAGTCCCATTAGTGGAATGTTCAACTTCAACGGGCTGATCCTGGGCCTCACTTTGATTAGGTCAACAAAAAGTGGGTGTGAAGGGTTCAGTTATTGTGTGGCTGAATTTGAATGTTCAGACACCTTTGCTCTGGGCCCGTGATTACCTGAGAAGCTTGGGTCCTGTTAACATTGCCGCAGTCCCCATGTTGAAGCCCATGAGCCTGGATGGCCGATCTGTGTGAGGAAGGAAATGAACATACCTTGCCCTCTAGGAGTTCACAGTCCAGAGGACAGACAGGACCCTGGTCCACCATACCAAGTGCCCTCTTCGCAGGAGGAAAGGACGTGGGCGCCAGTAGGAGGGCTAGCTCACCACCACCTGTGTCTGGGGGCCAGAGAGGAGCATCGGTGCTGGTGCCGTAGGCTGAGGTGGTCTCCCCAAGGACAGAATTGGGGGTGGGTTCTCCAGCCCCAGAAACAGCCTAGGCACTTCAGTGTCGCAGGCCCTGGAGTGCACTGCTGTTCACCGTATACCCTCCAGTGGTTGTACCTTAACGGAAACATAGTTTGCTTTCACTTTGATCTGTGCCTAGTAATTAAAATTAATGAAGGAAAAAATAATAAAAATCTTAAGTGTGGTTTTATTCATCTGAGTGTTTCTTCATTTGCAGGAGGGTGGATGGGTGTTTCGTTGACAGAAACCTCAGCCAAATGTTAATATCTTTAAGTTTAAAGACAGCTGTGTGGCCAGCAGTCAAAACAGACTGAGAAAAGAGGTTTGGGAGCTCAGCAGGCATCTTAGGCCTCTCATGGGAGACCTGGTGCTTGGCACCTGCCAGGGTGACACTAAGGTCAGGTTGTCAGCGTCCTTAAGTGGAGAGAGGAGGCCCGACAGGGGCAAGGCTCACTCCTGTGTCTTCCCAAGCACTTCAGGTGGTATGCCCAGCATCCCCAGGAGTTAAGCTGCTCAGATGTGCTGTCGTTGAGTGAGATTTTGAGGATTAATTACCTCTGATCCACAGAAAAATCTAGAAACCCACTGGACCTGGAAACAGCAGTTTCACAGCCAGTGATGGCAGTGGATGTTTCTGCCAGCCCAGACGGAGGGACAGTGGAAAACACAGGCACCAGAGCCACATCGATGCCACTTGTTGCCCAAGTGACCTTGACGAGTTTCCTAAGCTCTCTGCTTTCCCATCAAGAAAATGAATATAGCAGTCATCCTTCTTAACGTGATCATGAAGAGGCATTAATGAGTTAGTGTGCTTTGAAATGGTGCTGTGCACATATGTGTTGAACTGTTTAGAAGGGCTCATTAAATAAAATAAAACTTTGAAACAAACACCCACTTTTTTCCACAATGAACTCTTCCCCTACATTTAGGGAAGGCTTCAGAGTGACCAGGGACGTGGCATCCCTTACCCATCTTAAAATCCTCTGTAAGTGAAGGCCGTTCAGTGCAGGCTATGAATGTAGGTGCTCACGGAAGGAAGCAGGCTGCATTAGTGTGGATGAACAGAGAGAGGAGTCAGTGTGCAGGTCACTTTAAGAAGAATCAAAGTCTATAAGGTGAGAGAGAACCTCCGTGAGCAGCAGGGTCTCTCGGTTGGAGTCGGTGACCCAGAGCTAAGTCACATTACCAATCAATCGGCTTTTGGCTCTCTCCGTAGACACCAGATGACCATGAAGCAGAGACGGGGATTAAGTCCAAAGAAGCAAGAAAGTACATTTTCAACTGTTTAGATGATATGGCCCAGGTAAGCGCCCCGGGTGAGCGTGCAGCGTAAGCACTTCCCAGCCCAAGTGCAGCAAGACTGTGCAAGTGTGACGAAGTGGGCAGGTAGAAATCCCATTGCCCAACTGTGGCCATCAGCGTGGGCCTTGCACACTTACGTGCCAGCCTCCGTAAGAATGAATTGGGGGGCATTGTGAAAACCTTACACCAGCATCTTCAAAATAGCTTTGTTTTATTATTTCCCATCTGTAAAGTAGTACTGGTTGGTTTTGCTGATGTTTTCAGGGGAAGAATTCTAGCCCATTAATATATTTGCGTTTAATACTGTGTTCATGTCCTAGGGCTATAGCAGGATACAGAAAACTGGGTGGTTTAAGGCGGTAGAATTAAGTCCTGGATGTTGAAAGTGTATATTGAAGGCATGTTGAAAGTGTACTTCCCAGGCCCTGGGAAGACCATCCCATCTCTGCCCGCTTCTGGTGACCCTTGGCTGTCCTCAGCAATGCTCCTCCACAAGGCCTTATTCCACCTCACTGTTCAGATCTCCTCCCTTAAAAAGTCACTCATCGTTGGATCTGGGGCCCACCCTGATCCCATATGGCCTCAATTTATTATATCTACAAAGACCTGATTTCCAACTAGGTCACATTCACAGCTACCAGGAATCAGGCCTTGAACATATCTTCGTGGGGAGGGGTTGCAGACCACTACATTCAGTCTTTCTTACTCTCTGGCAGGGAACACAGATTCTCACCTTTGTGCCCCAGAGAAAAGTCTAGAACTTTAGCTACTTTTATTGTAAAGAAGAGTCTAAAATCAGGGCAACCCAAAGTGCGTTTTTCTTTAAAGCAACGAGAAATAAAGCTATAGACTAATAAACACTTAGCACACCTCTTACTGCAGATGAGTGTAACCAAAAATCCTGATTCTGAGTAAAGCGCACTTGTCAGTTGATTAGTAGCTTAGATTGTCTGAGAAAACCGAAATTGCTTTCCAGGGCATGTCTTGGAAAAAAATAGAAAGCATCACAAAACAAGCCTTTTAAAGACCATCCTCATATAGTCTTGCTCTTAAAAATCCTGTGCTCACATACCCTGCTCGCCTTGGCCAGAGGTGACCGCAGTGAACGCAGGACTGCAGTAATTCTGGCCTTGCTCCGGGAACCAGGCGCAGGGTGACCTTCTGTGAACAGAGGAGGAGGGCACTCAGGCCCCTCCATTTCCCTCAAAGTTTACACAAACCTTCTACGCATCTTTTCTCTACTGCCTCTTTGTGATTTTTTTTTAATTGTGGTAAAACACACATCGCATAAAATTTACCATCCTCACCTTTTTAACATGTGCAGTAGAATTAAGGACATGCTTATTATGCAGCCAGGCTCCACAGTGCTTTTCCTCTTGTGGCCGTTTTTAAAGAGATGTGAGAAGAGCTGCACGTCCGCTTGGCTGATGACGGCACAGCAGTGTATAGCCTATGCCAACCACAGCAGCCCTCTCCCTTGCCCCTGGCCCTGGTCCTTCCCGGCACCCAGCCTCCTCTGCACATCCTCTGGGCACCAGCAGCATATGGGTGGTGCCCTCTGCAGGGGCAGAACACAGCCTCCCGGGACGTGGAAGGGGCTTCAGAGACGAGGAGGAGAAGCAGGGCTGAGGATACAGGAGCTGGGAGAGGTAAGGTGGTGGGGCCCTTGTCACCTGTCCTGCTTGCTTCCAGGTGAACATGACGGCAGACTTGGAAGGGAGCGACATGCTGGTAGAGAAGGCAGACCGGCGGGAGTTCATCGACCTGTTGAAGAAGATGCTGACCATAGATGCCGATAAGAGAATCACTCCGATCGAAACCCTGAACCACCCCTTTGTCACCATGACACACTTGCTCGATTTTCCCCATAGTACACAGTAGGTGTCCTGCTCAACCCTTTATGCCGGGGCAGACCTCTTTGAAGTCCTAGATAGTAAATATATTAGGGTTTTCAGCTACCTGGTTTCTGTTACAACTACCTAGCTCTGTAGGTAGCAGAAAGCAACAAGCGGGGTGATGCATAAATGAATGTCTGAAGCTGCATCCCAATAAAACATTCATAAAACACATGGGCGCTGGGTTGGGATCCTGGGCTATGGTTTGCTCTATACCAAAAGGATGGGAAGAGGAACATGGGAGAGCATGGGGCTGGATGGACCAGACTCTGGTTGCTGTCCATGCAGAGGGGTACCCCCGCCCGCAAGTGCCCCACATAGCAGAAGCAAAACTAGCTTCAGCACCAAAGGTTACTCTCACTTGCCAAGGCAGGAAGACCCTAAGAAACTGAGCCCTGAAGGGTGAGGAAGAGGCTGGGTACAAGTGGACCACCAGCTGGGCAGGGCTGGGCACCAGACTTGGGGGGCAGTGGAGGAGACTCTGAGGCCACAGGAGTAAGCCAGGGCCAAGCCCTGCATGATGAGGATGTGGGTCTATATCCAGAGAGCAGTGGGAAATCATTAAAGGACCAGTAAGCAGGGGGCTGGCTGGCTGCCTGTGTGTTGCGCACAGACCTGCCTGCCGCTGCTGCACGAGTAGTCTGGAAAGATACTCACCAGATCTCACAGCTCGAGGTGGGTGGTAATTTAGTGACAGGTGTTTCGGTGCAATGGCAGAAGCAGAAACCCATTTAGCAAGTGGGAAGATCAAGTGAGAGGTGCTGAAACAGAGTTATCTTTCAAGAAATGAGGCTGTGAAAGGAAAGGGGTGACTGGGAATGGGTTGGGGAAGGTTATTTTTCCATTCTAAATATATTCTATTGATATACATGGTGATAACATTCATCACAGGGAATTTGTACCTGTACACGGTATATCTTGCTGCTGCTTTTTTCCCATTCTCCTCCCCTCCTTTCAGCCCCTCTTTCCCTCTTTATTTACAAAGGCTTCATTTCCTTTTTTTTCCTTCTATTCTTTTTTTTCTTGTCCCTTCTTTCCTCCCCACACCCCTTGTTTGGGCAAGTTTTTTTTTTGAGGAACAAGGAGACTTAAACAATTTCAGGTACTGATGGGAAGTATCCGTTAGCGTGTGAGAGACTGAAGGACAAGGATCCTGGGCCAGTTTCCTGAGACAGTGGGAGGGGCTGGGTTAGAACATGGGCGGGAAGATAAACAAATATCACCGAGACTGGCAGACCAGAGGGAATGTGGTTGTCAGCTGGTAGCTGGTTTAGTGGGCAGAAGTTGAGGGAGTTCCTGTCGCACAGCTTCTGTCTCTCCAAAGAAGGCAGCAGGGTTCTGTTGAGAAGATAGCTGTTGGTTTAAGAAGGTAGGATGTTTAGTGGCCAGGGCAGAAGGTGACAGAACAAACTGACCAAAGAAACATGGTTGGACTGTCAATTGCTGAGGCCAAACATGAAGACTGGATAGTGTAACTGACCTCCTCAGGTAAAGGCAGAGAGAAAACTGACAGCTGGGTTTGTCCAGGTAGAATTTGTGCCACGCTGTTAAGAGGAAAAGACAATCTGAGGGAGAAGTCAATTTTGCTGCCATTGGAGTGGCTGGATCCAAAATGGCAGCCATAGCCACAGAGGAAGGAAGTGAAGGTGGGAGGGGTCCAGGTGAACTAGATGCCTGGGTCAACTCCTGGGGTGGTTTTGTAGGGACAGTTAAATGGGCCAGATGGGTGGAGAACGTGGCCAGGAACAAGATACTTGAGCTTCTGCTTGTGGGAAGTGGAGTAGTTTGATGTCTCACAGACCAGGGACTAGGTGGTGGGGCCGAGGGCAAGATCACTAGGAAGAGAGGTCACTGAGAAGCCAGGGTGTTTGACAAGTCATCAGCGCAGCCTCTGAGGTCTTTCTGGGTGGACAGGGAATGGCTTAGAGCGAAAGACAGAGCCAGTGTCAGAGGCCTCAGTGAGTGAGGGGCGGTTTTCAGTAGGTGGAAATACCACTTCCAGCCTCAACCTGAGGTACCTGGGACATGAAAGAATGAAGAGTCATATCCCTGCACACATGCAGGAGCAGTTGTGTGCTCAGAGAGAACAACAGATTCTCATAGATCTCGAGGCAAAGGAATGCCATGAGAAGAGCCTGGAGATCAGAGGTCTGCACACCGCTGCTGGCCCTGCCATGGCCAGAATCAGATGGGGCCGAGTCTCCACGCTGGTCCCAAGCTTACAAGATGCAGCCTTCAAGAAGGGAGTGGATGGCACCGACCACTGGGTGTTTCCTCTGTTTCAGTTCTGTTCCTTCCCAGTCCGTGAAGCAAGTCAAATCACACTGCAGCAGCAAAGCAGTGCCTCCTTAACGCAGAGCCACGTGTGAAGCAGCCAGGTTCCAGTACAGAGGAATCCAGAGATATCCCTTCCAAGCCCAGGTCACGCGGTCTATTCTGTCTAGTGTGGCAGGAGCCAGTGAAGGCAGCACTGACAACTTAGAACTCAGAATATAGGCTAAGAAGGACAGGTGTGTCTGAGCACATCAGTACTTAACTAAGACTCAGTCCTGGAACTTGCTGCGGAGACCATAGACCTCCAGGCCAGCCACTGCGGACTCCACCCTTGGGGCCGAGCCCTAGCTGTCCAAATGAAGGAGACCCACTCACTTCTCCATACCAGGATTACAGTGCATGAATTCTTTAAGAACCAATCTTCTTATACACTAACCCGAAGTGAAAGTGCTTGCCTCAGCCTGATAAAGCTCAAACCATGTTTAGTGAGAAAATTCTGAGTCTGAAAACTTTGCACTGAACTGTCACAAAACCATTAAATGCTTCATATACATTCCAAAAATAATACACAGTCCATCTTTTATGTCTGCAACCTCCACATGAAAGCTTTCACAGTAGACGTGATACTTGATAGCAGCTTCAGATATGTTGGCACTGGCAGCATTATTAGCAGAATACTTCGCTGTTATATCGGGACGGTGTCCTCTCTTCTCTCCAGGGTCCATAAATGTTTATTTAGCGTGTATTATGTGGCCGATGTAGGCAGTCATTAACTTAGAAGTAAGATTCCGTAAGTTCTAAGTTTTTTGAAACTTGGAAAACACTTTCCATGGAAAGGATGTTTAGGTATAACCTACTAATACCTGTTTAACCCGCGATATAATGTATGTAGTAAACATTTGTAATCTTAAACTAGTAGAAAAATATTATTTATAGTCAGCTACATTGTCTCTAATTAAAATATCATTTTGAAGTTGGAGATTCCTTAGGATTTGAGCTTGGATACTAGCATTTGGGGCATAATGACTTTACTGAAGACACAGAAGTGAATGAAGAGCGGTGTGGAGACTCTGAAGGACATTTTGTAACAGTCTCAGGAGCTGGGGTGGGAGCGAGACAGGGTCTCGCTGTATAGTCTGGGCTGACGTTGAACTCATGATGATCCTCCTGCCTCAGCCTCCCAGGTGCTGGAATTACAAGCATGTGCCTCCAGTCCTAGGTTCTGTACCACTTTTATAATTAATTAGGGTTTTGTTTTGAGTGGAGGAATAAACAGGACAAAACTGGGCCAGAGATATAGCTCAGTGGCACAGTGCCTGTCTGGTAAGCATGAGGTCCCAAGTTTGATTCCTGGTACCAGAAAAAAAAAAGGAAAAGAAAATTTTACTTTATGTAACTGAGCAAGAATTAGAAAAGAAAACAAGGATGAAGAGGGAGGGGTACATGTGTGAAGATTGCTAGTACAGTAATTACCTCAGAGCTTCCTACACTTTAGCCTCACCCACAAAATAGGAAGAATAATTCTGTCTCCACCTTGCGGTGTTGTAGGGCTGAGTGAGAGATTGCAAACACCGTAAATATTAGCACTACTCTTGGTTGCTGTTAGTTATTGGTGTCACCGATGTTTTCACTGCATGCCCAGCTCCAGGAAGGAGCCAGAGTAGCAGTGGTTTTGCTGAGGGGGAGTTCCTTGGCTGGAGCTGGTGGAGCTGGTGCCCCAGGGTAGCTGCAAAGCGCACAGCTGTCTTTGGGGAATGCAGATGCAGGAGGCAGCTCGGTCTAAGCTGCTGTTTAGCATCCCAGTCAGAGCTTATCTGTATGTTCATGGGCCAGAAACCACCCTGAAAGTTGAGACTGCAGCAAGGCTGCAGAGGGACCTGTGGAGGGTGGTGGGGAGTGCAGCGAGAATGGCCGGGTGGTGTCTTCCGCAGAAGCTTGGCCCACCAGGGTGGGGACGATGGGGATTCACCTACAGAACAGTGAGGTCACACATGTACAGACTACGTGGGAAACCTACAGCATTTACACATAAAGCTAAGTATCACTGATGGTCTCGTGTACTGGATTAATCGTGTTCCCTTTTTCCCACCCTACCCTCTTTTCCCTGTGTCTCTATCTGCCTCTCCCTTTTGCATAAACAGTGTCAAGTCATGTTTCCAAAACATGGAGATCTGCAAGCGGCGAGTGAATATGTATGACACGGTGAACCAGAGCAAAACCCCTTTCATCACACACGTGGCCCCCAGCACATCTACCAACCTGACCATGACCTTTAACAACCAGCTGACCACGGTCCACAACCAGGTGAGCGGGGAGCAGCCGGGCAGCCGGGCAGGGCTGCTGGTGTGGGCAGCAGGACTCGGACCCCCGCAGCCCCATCAGGGGGCAGAGTCCCTCTCTAAGGAAGCACTTTCTTCCATGGTCATGTTCTTTGGCCGGCTCAGGGGCTCTTTGTGTGACTACTGGCGCCGCTGAAGAGGTCTCAGAGAGGACTTGCAGGGCCTTCTTTCTGTGGTTGTGCCACTTCCTGCTGTCCTCTGCCTGATGAGCACTGGACGAGGAGATGCCCTGATGCTTTTGTGCCTGACGTCTGTCCAGTAAGGAGTTCCAGAACCGGAAGGGATTCATGCACCTCCCTGCTTATCTGCTTTGCCCTGGTCTGGGTGCTCTCCTTCCAAGACAGACAAAACCTGCCCTTTCTCCAGGCCGTGGGGAAAGCAGCACATCAGGCTGTCAGCAGGATCCTAGCAGCTAGAGCTAAAGGGACTAGAAAACTAAGGGTTTTTTTCTCCTGCACATTTTCAACCTTTTGCAGAAAATCAGCAAAATTGAACATAATGCTGAAAACATGGGAAAATATTTATTAAATGGTAATCTCCAAGCTGTAGATCTGACTACCTGTAAGATCTAAGACTTTATTTATTTATTTATGGTTCTTTGAGACAGGGTGTCATGTGTAGTTCAGGCTATCTTTGAACTCACTGTGTAGCCCAGGCTGGCCTCACACTTATGGCAATTCTCCTGCCTCAGCCTCCTGGGGGCTGGGATTATAGGCATCCACCACCACTCCCGCCCTAAGACTCTTACTTTTGCTGTCATCTTCCAGTCTCATAGTTCCCCCAAAAAAGTGTCCCTGGACTTTTCTTTTCTTTCTTTTTTTTTTTTTTTTTTTGGTTTTTCTCCGGTACCGGGAACCGAACTCACGACCTTGCGCTTGCCAGGCAGGCGCTTTGCC
>NW_004955494.1:3504639-3558868 GCF_000276665.1 Chinchilla lanigera
CAATATCTTGGAGCTTGTTAGAAATTCACAATCTCAGGCTCCACCTGAGACACACCTCAAGTTTCTTTCTTTCTTTCTTCCTTTTTCTTTTTTTTCTTTTTTGGTTTTTCTCCGGTACCGGGAACCGAACTCACGACCTTGCGCTTGCCAGGCAGGCGCTTTGCCGCTGAGCTAAATTTCCAGCCCCCTGGACTTTTCTTGATAGCAATCTATGACAGAAATGGTTGTGTTTATACTTATGCACACACAGACACATGAACACACAGCCATTAAGGAGAGGAATGTGTATATGCTACACCTGAAGCGTGAATACCTTTAGCTTGCTGTCCACTTTGTCATCAGGTCCCCCCTTGTCATTGAGGAATTACTGACCGCTGCTTTTCAGCCCTGGGCCTGCCTGTCCTGTCTTGTATTCCAGGGATTTGATGGGGAGAACAGGATCTTTTGCATGATGAGTGCTAAGGCTAGCTTTACTTCCTTCTGCCCAGCTGCTACCAAGCCAGGGGGATCTGCTGCCCCCTGGGGGCCATTAGTATTATTGACACTTTCTCTTAATGCTTATGGCCAATGAAAGGCACATTTCCTCCTCATCCTTAGCCCAGACCTAAGGCTAGAGGGTCTGCAGCGAGGTACGAACTTCTGACAGCTGTCACTATGGTTTTGCTCATTACCTCCTGAGCTTTTCCTTCTGTCCTCCTCATGAGACACCTGATGTTAGCCTGTGAACCCCAGATTGCATATCCCCGTCCACCCTCTGTCCCCCCGCATCCAATCCCAAAGGGCCTGACGGAGCGCAGGGCAGGGTCCTCCTCAGCATGCGTCAGGTCAGGTGAGTCCCCACCAGGCCGTCTGTCTCTACCAAGCTGCAGAACTGCAGTCCTGGGCTCCTGACCATGCCAGGGGAGGCCACCTCCATCTTACCCGTGAGATGACACCCAGCACATCCTTTCCAAAGAGTGTCCTGAAGACCAAAAGGGCTTCTCATCAAAGAGGCAGTTACCTAATACGAAAACCGCTCTTCTCCACAGCACTGAGATCTTCCAAATCGGGAAGAGGCTGGGAATTTAGTAAAGTGTTGGGGCCGGAGCACTGGGTACAAGGAAGTGCCATCCTACAGAAGCAAGGAGTCTGAGCATGTGATCGCCATTCTGTGGCACTGGATTCTCCTGTGCCCTCCTTCTGAATGGATCAGGAGAAAAAGTTACTCAGCACTGAAGCCTGCTTACCCTCTGACAGTGTCATGACGTAGTTATGTCGCCACAGGGCACAGTCCCTGTCCTGGACTCTGCTGCCTGTGTCGTACTTCTGAGTCCTCCTAGCAGCAGTGTGAGCTAGGTGCTAGTGCGACTGTCATCACCACTTCCGAAGAAGAGCAAGCACAGGGCACTTAGCCCTGTCAGCCATGGCTGCCTTAACTCCTGCACGATGCGCAGTCTGGCACCGGTCTGTACTCTTGAAACACATGCACACATGCACATGTACATGTGCATATGCGCACAGCACCATTCAAGTTCCATGAGCTCCTCAATGCTTTTTCAGTGGTGTCTCCTAAAATGCTCCTAAAATGCCTTTCAGTGGTGTCTGCATCCTAGTAACTTGTTTTCTGTATTAGCTTCTTGGACCTTTTGTGTCAAGTATTCAGAAGCAGTAAAATGCACTCACAGTTTCATGTTAGAAGTGGGACATTAAACTGTACAAACAGTCCCTTGCTTCTTGCTCGCAGTAATACCTATGCATCCTCATCAGAGGGTCTTTTCCCAAGCGGCCACTAATCTATAATACTTTACATCTCAAGGAAACTGGGTCAGTGATACATAGCCCCTTCTGTCTCTTGGAAGCTGACTTCCCTACATTCTAAAACTGCTAGCCAGGTAGTAATGTACTGAATGAGGCTTATGCTACTAGGTATCCTTGGTGTAATCCAGTGGGTCAGCCACTTCTCTAACATATCAGTGGCATTCTGTGATTTGCCCCTAGCACTCTCTTTTCTTTTTCAAGCAGGGTCTTACTGTGTAGTTGAGGTTGGCCTTGAGCTTGTGGAAATCCTCCTGCCTCAGCCTCCCAAGTGCTGGGATGACAGGCATCTGCCACTATGCCTGGCTGCACCTAGCATTCTAAGAATTTTAACTTGTGTTTGTAGGCCGAGCTCAAACCCCTTCTTTATGGGTGTCACACAATTTAAACATCTAGTACAACTGTGATGCTGCTTGCAAGAATTACTTATCCCTTTTTTCTGGAGCCCACATTGCCATTAAACTGACTTTTTCTCATTATCTCCATCTGTTAACCACAGAGCTCCTATTATCCTCCTCCTGCTCTGGAACAGGTGACAGACTAGTTACCTTTCCTGGTACCAAGAGGATACGAAGAGGCAGAAAACTGGCGCTTTGTCATGTACTTCTTCAGCCAATCCTTAGGTTAGAAACTGGAGGGAACCTCCCTGCATACTAATAGTCACACTGTGGACAGGGCCCAGGTCAGGATGCAACTTCATTTGTCCTTGAAACTACAAGAGCTGGAGGACTCGTCTTCTCAGTGAGCTCCTGGTCTGCATGGTGAACTGGGCCATAAGCAAACACAGATAAATACCAGCACACACCCGGGGTACATGAGTCCAGAGAAGGGAGTGACCTCTTCAGGCTGGACAGCCCCCTAGTAGGAGCCCAGCTGGTGGGGTACGCTGTACCATGTAAGAGTGAGACAGGAGTGATGTTGCCATCGATGGGGTCATGACGGGGAGTGGCCCCGCTGTGGAGCACAGGGATGCAGGCCTAGGCCTTCAAGCACAAGGCCTGGCATAGAACGCTATGGGCCAGAGGATTTATGTGAAATACAAGGCCTTTGTTCACAGTAGGCTTGGAAAACAATGGACAGATTAATCTGCCCTGTACCGAGAACGTGGAGAGCAGAAAAAGATAAGTTGAGAAGGGATGGGGAGCAAGGAGACCTGGGCCAAGGTACACAGCCTGCAATCCCTCGCAGGCCCTGGGAGTTGGTGAGTAGGCCAGACACCCACAGATACTTCTGGAAGGAATGGTCTGGGAATGGTCTGGGAAGAATGGCCCGAGAAGAGCTGGAAGAGAAGCAGAAGCTGGGGCACCACAGTTCAGGGCCCTACAGGACCCCAGCCCCAGGAAGCAACAGCTACAAAGAATTGAGGCACCTGGAGCAGCAGGAGCAGTGACTGACCAGAGAGAGGGACAGCTCAGCATGAGCTGGGGGACCTCAAGGACATTGGTGCCAGGGCCCCAAGCAGGGAGACCCTCGGGGGCTGGAGCTGGGCTCCAGCATGTAGTATCTGAGCAGACTCCAGGAGAGAGGGCGATGTGGGGAACCAGGAAGCGCAGTCCTTCCATCAGAGACAAACACAGGCTCTGGTTCCCACCTGTGTGTGCGTGTATGCCGCCATCGTGTCTGGACGTGGGCAGCAAACACACATTTTTACATACGTAGCTTCAATCCTAATCCACATGGCACAATGTAGTGATTGTTTTCAAACAAACTTCTTTCCTCTAAAATTCAGCACATGAATCTGAGTTAAAAAGCATATGCAAAGTGAGACTTGGTGCTTGCTATCAAACCTGACACATACACACTCTCTACTCAGGCTTGTCTCTGTGTGTATGTCCGGGGTGGCCACTGGGCTCTTTCCCTCTGCATCCCTTAGTCTTTATAACTTCTAGAGGCAAAACCTCCACAGGCAGTGTACAGCTTGAAACTTGTTCCAGTCTCCCTGCATCTTCCTGAAGGATCAGTGTGAGAAAAACTAAGAAGGGGAAAGGATCCCAGTTTAGAATTTGTTCTTCTAGAGCCTTGCTTCATGTTGAAGTTCAATTTCAAATGATGTCTCTTTCTCAAGGAGAAAGGAGAGAGGACACCATTGTGATGGCTTGCACTTGTCAAGCCCACTTCCACTGAAATTCCCTGGATCTTCAGCCCTTCTGCCTTCCACCACTAGTAGCTGAATGCCAGTCTTAGTGCCAGGAATTCACACAGGAGAGCCAAGTCTCCATGGGCCCTGCAGTGCTGGGTCTGTAGCTCACAGCTCTGCGTAGCTGGCTCTGCGGCATCTAAGGGTGCTGTGAGCAGTACAGGCCTCAGGCCTGAGCAAGAGGGCTCCTTGCAGGGCCCTGCTGCGGCTCCTCCTGGGCCAGTGCTGCTGTGCTGAGGATCTGAGACCTGGGTCTTCAGGGCCTGCAGAGGCCTCTTGCTGGATTTGTTGCCCAAGAATGGACGGCACCAGCAGGCCCAAGGGGAAGAGAGCAGCACTTGGACATGGGGGCTGGCAGCACAGTCCCTGTGTGCCCAAAGCCCCTTGAGTTGGTGGGACCAGGCTGGGCAGTGAGAAGTGAGGCAGGGCTCAGCTCATCGCACGGTTGCAGCGCAGAACCCAAGGAATTCCAAAAGCCCCAACACAGACCCAGCCTTCCAGGTCGCTGGGAGGTATAATTTGTCTAAGTGGAGGGGCAGGTGTTTTATTTAATAGTTTCCTAGCCTGACTTTTAACTTTGCAGCATGTAAGTGTATAATACACAGGCAACCCTTTGTACTGTTGTGTGGGCCCCATAGATGCAAGGAGCAGGGCGGGAGATGAGCCTCAGAGGTGGCCATGTGTCTCCTGTGCCTTCCAGTGCCTGCTTTCCCCGAGACTTTCAGCTGGATTTCTGCTTCTCTCTATTTTTGCTCTTGGTTTTGTTTGTTCTTCTTTGAGTTCATTTATTTGATTTAGATTCATGTCTCCCAATGTTCCACCTCCCTCATTTTTTATTTTTGTTTATTTTTGTTTAATCCCCATCATTCCTTTAGGCTCCCACCTCCACCAGTGCCACTATTTCCTTAGCCAATCCCGAGGTCTCCATACTAAACTACCAATCTACACTCTACCAGCCCTCAGCGGCATCCATGGCTGCAGTGGCCCAGCGGAGCATGCCCCTGCAGACGGGAACAGCTCAGATTTGTGCCCGGCCTGACCCCTTCCAGCAAGCGCTCATCGTGTGTCCCCCCGGCTTCCAAGGTAAGCTGACAGCTGCTGCTCGCCTGCATCCTGTGGGGCTATCTCGGGGGCCTGGCACCTGCCAGCTCCTGGCGTGCTCCATCCATGGAAGAAAGCCCTCTTCTCTTCCTTCAGTGAGAGGTGAGCCTGAGCCAGGGGCTCCTGTCCCGCTGTGGCCAACCTAGAAACAATAGAACTTGTGCGTGGGCACCAAGTCAATTTGTTGTTCTTGTCACCACCTGCCAGGAATGGGGTCCCTGGTCAGCTGTATAATTAAGCACTTTGTCTGTGGGCCCATTGTTATGCTGATGTCTGCTCTTGCTTTCCTCGCATGAAGTGCCCTGCTGTGATATCTAGAGAGAGGTGCCAGTCTCCCAACAGCCAACAGAGTCCCAGTTCATTGGAGAATAGAAATCTGTCTGGAGGGAACTTCCAGGGCCTCCTCAAACGATTCTCTGGCCATGACCCCAGCACTCTTCTCCTGTAGAGTGACTGTGTGCCTTGTGACAGTGCACACAGCCAGCTCAAGAATTTATTTTGGCAAGCCACGTGTGTAAGCATGTACGCCGTTCCTCGGGATTAGTCCCTGCGATTCCAGACCCAGCCTTCCTTACAGGGCACATGTAGATACGTCTCAGTGGTTAGGAGCCCTTGTCTTCCTGTTGTAATTTGTCAGTATAACTGTCCCACTTTGGCCATAGAGACTGTAATTTGATCTCCCAGCCTTTAAAAACATTCAAGGTTTTTTTTGAGGCGGGGGAGCATGGTTTTTAATTTAAAAACTAAAGGGGAAACTTCACAAAGCCTAAACAACAAAACCTGGTTGTTAGTTAGGGGCTGGGACATGACAGATGACACCACTGGTTGGGAGGGATCTCTTCATCTAGCTGTTTCCAGTCACTCACCCAATGCCTCTCTCCCTCCTGGTTGTCTGCAATAGGCTTACAGGCCTCTCCCTCCAAGCATGCTGGCTACTCAGTGCGCATGGAAAATGCCGTTCCCATTGTCACCCAAGCCCCAGGAGCACAGCCGCTACAGATCCAGCCAGGTCTGCTCGCTCAGGTAATCCTTTCCTCGGTTATTACGCACCTCGCCGTCACCCATGTTAGTGTCATTCACCAAGCAGCTCTCTCTCCAGTAACTCACTCCCTGGTAATGAGTTAGGCACTTCCAGTCATTGGAGTATATCTCTAATATTCTAAATGATCCCCAAGTGAATTACCTTCCTAAGTATCTGCTTACAATTTTAAGAAGAGATGTAGATACCAAGAGTCTAGGGAAATTACTCTCAGATCTTTGTAATGCAAATTAATCTGGGAGACCTAGGTTTTAATCTGAAATCTGCTAGTAATTCTCAGTGACCTAAGGCAAGTCAGTTAACATCTCTTTGCCTCAAATTTCTTCCTTGTGAAATAGAAATGATTTTCTGAAGCCAAAAGAGCCCTGGAGATTACCTCTCTGTTTTATAGCTGAAAAGCAGGCTCTCAGAAGCTGTGCCCTGGAACCGCCCTTCTCTCCCCATGTACGTACCTAAACGGTAGGGTGACGCCACAGAGATGAAAATGGTTGGAATTTTATCAAGAATAATATAAACTGAAGGTAACGGTGGCAATAACAGTAATGAATCCTCAGTGATACTTGAGCCCTAGTAACAAATACCTCATTATGCCAGGCACTTTGAAGTTGTTAATTTACTTAATAACCCCTGGAATGATACAGTAAGGTGTTTGTCTCCATCTGACAAACAGAAACTAAACCACAGTGATTCTCAAAGACACACAGCAGTGAGGTAACAGAACCACCCCAAACCCAGGCCGTCCAAGGCCAGCCCCTGCCTCCCATCATCCTGCTGTCCTCCTTCCGTCTCATCCTTTCTGCCGCGGGGCACAAGGGCAGTTGACCTGGATGTAGTTAGTTTAGACGCACTTTATGTTTAGTAAGGCGTGTTCCCAAAGACATTTTATTTATGATGGCTTGTTCAATAGAAGTGGTTGTGGTTTTAATCTTTGTGTAATCGCATTGCATAGATCTGTTCTTGGCTTTCCTATAGTCTGCTGGCTTCTCTAGAGTTCTGTTCATGTTAATCTTCATAACTTTAATATATGCCTTGGTATCTGGTAAGGAAAGCTTGGTTCCCATTCTTCAATGTTTCCTTGTCTCTTTTTGTCTCTTCTTTTGCATATGATTTTTCTTTTTTAATTTGAGATAGGGTATCACTAATACTTCAACTTGAGATCCTCCTGTCTCAGCCTCCCAGAGTGTGCCACCACACCTAGCTTCCATGTGAATTTGAACATCACTCTTCCATAAAAAATGTTAGTTTCAAAATAAAATGAAAATTAATTATTATTTATTGGACTTCATTGGATTTATATTTAGGAACAATTGACATGTTTTAATATCAAGTCATTTTTTAATATCAAGTCATTTTATTCATGAATATAGTATAACTACATTATTAAATTTCATAAAGTTTTTCCTTGTTTGAATAATTTCTATTTTATAACTTGTTATTAGTTTTAATAGTCATATTTTCTAATTATTGATATTTGGTTTATATGACTACAACTGAGTTTGATCTGTTGGGCTTGTTATATAGCAATCCTTCATTCAATGAACTCTTTTGCATTTGTTATGTAATTTTTTTATTTGTGGAGAATATTTGGTTTCTTGCTTTCCCATCTGTATATCATTTTTTTAATTGCTGTGATATCTCTGGGCTGACTAGGTCCTTCAAAACCATGTTAAATAATAGTGTTCATATTGGACATGTTTGACTTCTACCTAAAGTAAATTCTTCTAGCTGTTTCTTCTTGGGTATTTTATTTACTACAAATACTTGGTAGAGACACTATCATACTTAAATTTGTAATGAATATTGAATTATATCAAACATTCCTTTTGCATCTGTTGAAATGCTTATGTTATTTGTTCCCTAATCTGTTAATATAACAAGTTATATATAATGGAACAAGCTAGTGTAACAAGTTATATTAACAGACTGTGTAATGTAAACTATCCTTGTATTTATGAGATAAACTTTATTGGATCATGTTGTGTTTGGTATGATGGTGTCTTGGTTACTTTTCTCTCACTGCTGAGACAAAATACCTGATGCCCAGAATTAAGGAAGGAAAGGTTTATTTAGCTCACAGTTTATGGAGGTTTCAGTCCGTACTCAGCTGGCTCCAAGGCAGAGTGGCACATGGCAGAGGGCAACAGTTCATGGCAGAAAACAGCAAAGGCAACAAAAGCAAAAAGGGAGGAGCAGCAGCAAGCCTCTTTCCCTCCGTTATATTGCATGCAGGCTGCTCACCGCAGGGCAGGTGTAGCACTCACACCCATAGTCCCAGCATTAGACCATGAATCAATCAAAAACTCTAGAACCCCGCCCCATGACTGCATGAGGCTTTTGGGGGGCATCCAGACACAAACCATAACAGATGCATACTTTTAAGTACTGGATTCAGTTGGTAAATACTGTAGTTAGCATCTTCACATCTGTGTTCATAGGTGAGAAATGGCATATAAATTTCCCTTGAACCCTTATTTGATTTGAATACAGTTAGTCTTATAAAATATGTTGGATATTAGCGCCTCTTCAGGAAAAGCTAAGACAGGAAAGGATTCGACATGAATCTTTGTCTTTGCTCTTGCATCCAAACTGACACTGTGCAAGTGACCACTAACAGCAGCAACTGGCGGCACACAGGCTGCTTTTTTGTGGGAAGATGATCCATGGAGAGCTTCTATATTTAAAACAGGTCTCTCCCTCCTATCCCGTCAGTCCTCGTAGCTTCCTTTTGTTGCCTCGTTTGGGAGCGGGGAGTTCACAAAAGGCCAAGATTGATCACAGGAAAGAACTGCAGCTGTCCCGGGGCAAAGAGGTTTGTTCATACTATCTGAGAGCCAAAAGTCTAGACTGGTCCCCACTGCTGCTCTTCTGTGAGCCAAACAATCTATAGATTTCGTGTGTGCTTGCAGGGGTAATTATAGGCCTTTTGCTGTGTTTGCACACTTAACCTGAGTGAGCCAGGAACCATGCGGAAAGAAGTAACAAGCAGCATCTCTTCTTAGCACAGATAGACGTCTTCATTGTGCAGTGGGTGGAACCAGTAGGCTCAGCATTTCTGAATTTGTTTCAGATCTTTAATCATAGCAAGAGAGGGCTCCACCTTTCACTTACTTCAGAAAGAACCTCTAGAGTGTCGTAAATCTCCAAGTTGATTTAACCTAAATCTATAATTGGGAAAGTGAAAAAAAATGTGTGTACAGAGATTTTAATTGCTGTAGTGTTTGTAACGGACAACTGTTGGAAGCAAGTTCAATGTTCACCCCTAGGGGATTTGTTAAGTCAATAGATGAGTGCATAAAATGGAACACCATCTAGCCATTAAAAAGGACGCTGTAGACCTGTGTGTGTTGACATGCAGACTTCTAAGATATATTATTAAGTAAAAAAAAAATATCTGGCCCTATTCAGTATCACGCTGTGTCTTTTTGTTTGCTGGTTGCTTTTCCTTCTTCTCTGTGCTTTCATTTGATCAATACCAATGTTATCCTGTTCAGATGGAATTCTCTACTACTGGCTTTTAAATGATCCTTCTGAAGGACACCTATAAGCCCAGTTACAAAACTGGTATGGTGACTGTTTTGTTATAAAGCAGTCATTAAACATTCAAGCTGGATCTTTCACCTGTGGGTAAATTTCTAGGTTTCAGGCAGAAGCATTCTAAAAACTGTTTGCCTTAAATGTATCCAAAAACTCAGCATCGTGCTTTTCTTCTAAATACTTAAACTCTTCAGGAATTTCACTTGTGATGGCTTGAGTCTTTGAGTCAGTTCTTTGTGTTACTGTCTTTGCCTTTTTCCCCTCACCCTGTACCTCACAGTAGCAGCACATGTCACCTAGGAAGCAGTTCTCTTGGGCTACCCTGAGAGCATCTGCAGGATAAGAGGGGAGAGCATCATACCTTCTCCCAGCAGGGACACGGACTGATGTTCATGGATTGCCTACAAAGAGAAAAAACATAGGGAGACCTCACTATATAGCTCAGGCTACCTTTCAACTCAAGATCCTCCTGCCTCAGCCTTAAAAGTGTGGAGATTATAGGCATCTGCCACAACACCCAGCTAAGAAAACTTTTTGATATGTACCTCTATCTTTCCATGCCCCAAGCTACGGCCGGCATCTGCCACCACAGAAATTGTGAATGAGTAGGTAAAGGTGGAGAAATGGGAAGTACAGTTCTTGACGGGGAAAATATAGTGGTACCCTGGTTCACAAACTTAATTCTTTCCATGATTCTGGCCGCAAACCAAATTGGACAAGAACCAAATCAAATTTCCCCATCTCAAACCCCCTTTGTCTAGCAGAGCTAGATCAGAAATTCAGAAATGCCAGACCCTTGTAGATGTAGATTTTTCCATGGAATTTTTACATTCTTTTTTCTTTTCCTTTTTGGAGAAAAAAAAATCTAGTTATGTAGCCCAGCTTGGCCTTGAACTTATGGCAGTCCTCCTGCCTCAGCCTCCCTTTATATTCTAGCCAACGGAATCATTTGTCACTTGTATCCCTTTAAACGTTCCCTGAAGACAAACTGTTACTTTCAACTCTTCACACTGTCCAAAATATCAAAGTTCTCTGCTTGTCACTCAGAAACCTCTGCTGATAACATTTTCAGACCAGTCTTTCCCACCACTGTCTTGCTGTCTGCCCCTGTGTTGCTGGGTGTGGTCGATGATTACGGAAGACTTGATCACACCCCTTTACACACTTGCCACACAGCCTGGTCCCTAGAATGGCCTATCACATTTGTCTCATCTCCATGAAAAGAGGCAAGATGTTGACTGGGAGCATAGAATCCCATTGCCCATGTTCAGATACCAGCTCTGCCACTTATTGGCTGTGTGACATCACAACCAATTTTTTTTTTTTTTTTGCCTTTTTTTTAGACAGGGTTTCACTGTGTAATTCAGGCTGGCCATGAACTCACAGTGATCTTCCTGCCTCAGCCTCCCCAGTGCTGGAATTACAGGCATGAGCTTCCATGCCTGGCCAAGAAATTATTTTTGAAATTTAAGTTTCATTCTTTTTCAAAGAAATATAGCTACATAATTTTTTAAAAGTTAATACCACAAATATAAGAAAATATATGTGGTATGATTCAAAAATGCCAGGAGTGTTTAAATTTGAAAAAAATGTATTCCCCTAAACGACTCATTGCCATTAACCCTCCTCAGAATATTTCCACTCACTCTGAACACACTTATCTCATTGTTCTTGGCACTTTCGAGAACAGCTCTGGAACTCCTTTTTCATGAGCGTCTTCAGTTACACTGTCATGGCCCCCTCCATATCCTGAACTGATTTAAAACATTGACCTTTCATGGTCATTTTGACCTTGGGGAAGAGCCAGAATTCACGTGGTGCCAGACCGGGGTGAGCAGGTGGTAAGGACTCCGGCATGGTTTTGTTGGACAGACATTGCCCTAAACCTCATAGTTCCCTGCTCTTCCCCATCTTTCAATTCCACCACCTCAAAACAATTTTAATTTGACCACTCATCCTCCTTAACTTCCTGCTTCTAAATAGCATAGCAGACTGGTTTTCAGTGATTTTCCATGTTTAATTTTACATTTGCCTTCCTGTTATGAAAGATGAAGGCCCAGCTCCCACTCTCACGACACACACACAAGCTGTCTCACTCTCCTCTGCCTTTCTCTCCCTTTCTTCCATTCTTCTTGTATAATTTTTAATACCAACTTTGTAGTATTTACAGATGTTACAGTTTGTGTCTCGATGTCCCCTCAAATCCTCATGCAGTCATGGGCGGGCTTCTAGATTTTTGATTAATCCATGGTCCAATTCTGGAATTACAGGTGTGAGTGCTACAGCTGCCCTGGGGTGGGTAATTTACATACAGTGTAAGGGAGGGGAAGAGGCTTGCTCTTGGCTGGTCTCCCCTTTTTGCTCTTGTTGCTTTTGCTGTCTTCTGCTGCCATGAATAGTTGCTCTCTGCCATGTGCCACTCTGCCTTGGAGCCAGCCGAGTAGGAACTAAAACCTCCACAAACTATGAGTTAAATAAACCTTTCTTTCCTTAATTTTGGCCAGCAGGTATTTTTCTCAGCAACGAGAGAAAAGTAACCAAGACAACAGAGTTATCATCAGTACTATATATATGGGCAACCCGTTTGGGACCCTTCCTGTCTCTCAGGAACTATTCCATTCCCCATTCCTATCCCCCATCCCTTTTCTCCAATAAATGTTTCTACTCTTAAAAAAAATACTATATATATTACTCTTAGTTGATCTTCATAATATACTATGATTACATTTCCTTTCTTGTACAACTTTGTATTTTTGCTGGCATTAATAGGTCTTCTTTTTAAACTGGATTAGTTTTCTGTGTGTTTTTTATTATGCAGCCCCAAATCCTCCCAGAGCTATAAGAAAATGTGTGTGTTTGACATGTTATAGTCCAGATACTCAGTTTAGCATCTGTTATTTTTCTGCCTGAAAACTTTTAAGGCTTTCTCCTTGTCTACAGTGGTCTCAGATTTCAAAACTTCAGGTTTTCTTGGGGGTCTTTTCTTCCTATATTGTCCCTGGCACCCTATTTTTAAATTCTTCTTTCAGTGCTAGAGATCAAACCCAGGGTCTCAGAAATGCTAGGCAAGGGCTCCTCCACTGAGCTGTACCCCAGCCACCTGTTTTCCTTTTAATCTCAATGTTTAAAGTTTTCCTTTGACAATTTCTTCTCCATAGAGTTCTTAGAATTTGGGTATTGGTATTTCTAATATTTTTCTTCCAATTTTATTTCCCCTCTATTTTCTCTATATCTTCTATCTGTGCTACTTTCTGAGAGATGTCCTCAACTTCTTTTTTAATCTTTTGAATTGTTTTGTCATGGTTCTAATTGCTAGTTTCTTTCTTGTTCACTGAATTTAGCTATTGATATATATATTTTTCCTTTATATGATCTTGTTTAATGGAGATATATTTTTTTAACTCTGTGTGGTCATTAATTATAGATCTTTGGAAATTTTCCTCTGGTTTCTACATTGTTTTTTATTTCTTCTGAGTTTCTTTTTTGTTTATTTTAGGCTGTCATGCTGGAAGCTTCCTGTCCCAAGCCCAGCATGGCAGACCCCCTGGTTCCCAAATGTCATCTCCATAACTCTTTCCTCCTGTAGGTCTTTACAGTCGCCTTAGAATCATCCAGCCTCCTGCACTGGGGGAGGCATAAACCTGCACACCAGGGATCTAGGAATGGAAGGGTTTAATATGCAAGCTTACCCTAGAATCCTTCTGTCTGCTAACTCGCTAGGTAATCATATCTCTGGTATCCCACTTCCAAATTGTGTTAACTGGTAGACTCTGCCCTTATGAATCTGTTCGTCCATTTTAGTTGGGTTTAGGGAGAATAATAAATGTATGTGCCCAATTTGCCATGTTTCTGGGCAAGCTGTTTAAACTGTGTCTCAGTTTATTCTCCTGAGAAGTGGGAGGAAATAATAGACCCTACCTCACAGAATTGGTGTTAGGAAGTCAAAAAAATCCATTTACCATCTATCTCTGTTCTTGGCACATAATATACATCAAGAAATACTAGCTCCATTCTTAGTGGTAGCTGTAAATTTAGAAATGTGTGATGAAATATAATCTGAAATGAGCCGAGTGTATCAATTATGGAAAGAAGTCAAATACAGCCTTCTACCCTATCCTTTGAAATAAATGTTAATAGCTATTTTGAGGAAATAGAAAAAGATGATGACCTTAGCTTGCTATCAATATTGTTTAAATAACACTAGTCAAAACTAATGCTGTTCATGAGCTCTGAAATGAGTTCAGATGACTAAGCAATAGAAATCTTACTGCCAGTGGACTTGTTATTCATTGAATATTTTTAGTTGACAACTATTTTAATCAGTTAAGTTTTTCTGCTTACTGTGAATTCAGTAAATGTGAAATACAATGAACTATAGTTAATAGACTTGGTAGAATGGCTTTTTTCATTTAATCAATGGAGATTTATTAAACACTTAAGTATGATCTGTAGTCTGGGAGCTTTCTACCTATGTCAAAACAGATCAATAACCAAACAGATAATATCAAAAAGTATAAGGTTTTACTGGCTTCGTTTGCAATAAAGGATGATGGACAGGGAACATGGAGTAGATCACTAATGATTGAAGCCAAGATCTTCACACTGAGCTACATTCCCACCCTTTTTTTATTTGGAGACAGAGTCTTGCTAAGTCACTTAGTTGCCCAGGCTGGGCTTAAACTTGTGATCCTCCTGCCTCAGCCTCCCAGAATGCCAGAATTATAGGCATGAACCTCCCACACACCCAGCTAGCATCATTTTGTTTTGTTTTGTTTTTTTTCCGGTACCGGGAATCAAACTCACGACCTCACACTTGCCAGGCTCGCACTGTGCCACTGAGCTAAATCCCCAGCCCCTAACCCAGCTAGCATCATTTTTTAAAAAACTCCTTGACTTATAATCCATTTGCAGTTGTGCTTGTTCATCCATGTGAGTCAAAACACACACATTGAACATGTGCCCGGTGTGTGCAGCACTGCATTAGATGCATTACCCAATGATGGTCATCTCCAGTCAGATGGAAAGAGAACTATAACTAAGATATCCAACCCTTTGATCCTTGGCTGCCTTAACCTTAGTGGTCGTCCTTCAAGTGTGCAACTCTAGGCAGCTGTTTGGTCTAAATCACTTAGTGACTAAAGGCAAGCAAAATAATGATAGAGGGTACAAACAGTTTCAAACGGGCTGGGGATATGGCTCAGTGGTAGAGCTCTTGCCTCGTATGCACAAAGCCCTGGGTTTGATCTCCAGCACCACCCAAAAAAAAAAAAAAAACTCTCTTTAAAACATCACACTTGCACACACAGACACTCCAGTACAGTCTATTCAAGAGGACTCAATCACAAAAGTTCATTTCAGATTTCTTTGAGAAATCTTGATACATGAAGATGGAAGCACTGGCTTCCTACTGATCTCTCATTTTTGCTTTGAGGAATAAAAGTAATTGTCAGGCTAAAGATCCCAGCTGAGAATGGTGCTTCCTACTACTGGTTGTTGGATTTTGGCCACCAGATTGTTATTGATCTCAGAATTGTGTAAACTTAGATTCAAAACATAACACAAGGTGAACTCTGGGTGGTTCTGCTATTTTGCAGTGCTGGGGGTAGAATCAGGGCCTTGTACGTGCTAAGCAAGCTGTCTACCACCAAGGTACACTCACAGCACTCTGTGGATGCTTACTGATAAACAAAAGGTAAAGTGTCAAATAGTGCTAAAGAGACAGGAAGCTTCCTGAGAGCAAGGAGTCGCCTCATCTGGCCCAGTTCACTCCCTTGCACATAGCCGTGCAATAGGAGCAGTCAATAAATGATGTTCTAAAAGCTTCAAGCATTGTTCGCGAGAGCAGAGTCATAAGTCATTCTTCAACATGAATGAATCCCTTCCATACAGCTCTGTGCTCCTGTACTTCCTTGGCTTCTATTTAGTTCACTTATGTTAATGTTGTCTCTCTTTAGTTTAGTTTCTGAGGAGGTCAGAAACCAGATCTCCACTTTCACTACAGCTGCAGGCTCTAGCACAACTCTGGGCAGAGATGAAGTGCTGGATTCTGCAAATCAGTTTGTGGTAACAAATGTGATGATGACAAACATCCTCTGTCCTGTAGCAGGCCTGGCCAAGTGGTACCCAGCAGATCCTACTTCCCCCGGCATGGCAGCAGCTGACCGGAGTGGCCACGCACACGTCAGTACAGCATGCGACTGTGATTCCCGAGACCATGGCAGGCACCCAGCAGCTGGCCGACTGGAGGTGAGCAGGAGACTCGGTAGGGTGAGAGGTGCCTGGGATGGGAGGCACATGCTCCGCTGCTGTGGAGGTTGTGTGGACTGTGACCAGCCTATAAGGAGAGGTTAATTTTAAACAGTGTGCCAGGGTGGGAGAAAATCAGCTTTACTGATGTATAATCAGCTGCCATTGTCCACCGAAAATTCAGTTACTACATCATTTAATCAGCAGTGTAATTCAGTGGACTTGGTTCCAGATGATTCCTGAGTTTTCTGAGAATTAAATTCCACTCTCAGAAGACAAAGGTTTGTCACCAGTGAAAGAACACAGAAGAGAGTCCCTAAAGCCCTGAACAGTTCCAGAAAGTGTTCTCAAGATGTCTGGAGACATGGCACCCTAGAGTCTGTCTGGCCTCCCGAGGAAGGCTTCACAGGCTGAGGTTTGTTGGAAATGGTAGTCTGGCACATTTGGTGAGTGTGCCTCTTCAGTTACTGGCCCTCTTACACACCTCGTTTTCCACCGGCCGGCACGCTGTACCTCTGCTGTTTACAGAACTCCACCCATCCACCTCCCTGACTTCCATGGCCACCTGTCCTTTTCCTCAGGCCTCTCCCCAATACCTGGTGCCCCTCTCCACCGAGGCAGAACCAGATGGCCATCCCCCAAGTTGTCTCCCCATGGCCTCTTCGGCTGCCTGTCCTGCAGCACAAACACCAGGGCCAGTCACTCCCCTCCACCTTCTGACAGTCTCGCTACCACTTTGTGAGCCTTGTACCACTCCTGGTCTGACCTAAAAAGCTACTGTGAATGAAGAGCTCTCAGGGAAAGGTGGACAGGAGGGGGCAGAAGCCCCCAGGAGAGGCTCTCCGCTCTCCATCCTCCGTGTAAATCAAGCACAAGGAACCGGCTCCCACACCCAGCCCATTTACCGGAAGCACTTTCAAACCAGCTATCACTTGCTTCACTCTGACTGCTTGATCCGGCACAGGTTAACCTTCCTGAGCCTCAGTTTCTTCTTCAGTGGGGTGGGGTAACGATGCTCACCTCACAAGATTGCTCGATGATAAATTAAGATAATTTAATAAATTAAACTAAGATAAACCACAAAACACTTGGCCTGCATTTAACATGCACCATAGCAGCGCCTGACATGACAGGCAGTAAATACGCCTGTCTTCTTCCCTTCGCCCATTCACAAGGTTCCTGCTTGGCAAGGTCGCCTTTCTTCCTCCAGCTCATTAGAAACAGCAACCAACTGGAAAGAAGTCTGACCGGTTGTTTTCTTCCTCACCCATTTTTCTCCTAAAGGACCACACACGTGCCATATCCCCTTTTTTCCTTCACTTTCAGCATTTATAGCGTATTTAATTTCAGCAGTACTCATACATTTTCTCATTCGTGCGTGTTTTCTGTTTCCTCCCCCTCCTTTCTCTTTTCCATGTCTTATCTAGTAAGCGTGGACGTCTGAAGCCAACACCTCCTTCCCAGTCTCTCTCCATTTCATGTGTGAGCCAAAGAGCACCATAGTCATGGCTAATAAAAGAGATGTGCCAGTGCCAGGCCTGTTTCAAAGGAAAAAGAATGCCACGTGTCTGTAGGGAAATAACAAAATAAAGAATCCACAACATCAGTTTCTAAAGTACATGTAAATGCCTAAAAGACTCTGTCAAAATCTCCACACAAATGTTCATCTGCTTTTTTTTCCTCCTATTCATCCTTTTCCCCAATTTGCAAATATAGAATGTGATTATTTTTAAAAATTCAAATGAATTCTCCTTTGGCTTTTAATTTTATTATGTATTAAATGGGCTTTTGTGGGCAAATCTCTGAATTAATCACCACTTTCAACATTTCTGTGGGAAAACAAGGCACTGAACTTTGAGCAACCCTGACTATCAGAACTTTGAATGTAACCCATTTTCAGGATTCAGGCTGCCAGCATTTCTATCAACATGTGCCTCACTGTTATTAATTTTTATTTAATACTAAACTATACATGTCTACTCAACCTTCAGTTAATCTAATTGTCCATTCAGCAAGCGTGTAATTAACTGATCAGCTGCTACATGCCTGAGCCTTGTGCTAGCCACTGAGGGAATTCAAAAGAACATTAACGCTTCCTAACATGAGAAACATATGGCTCCCAATCTTCCAAGTTTGTTTTTCACATTAACCAGAATTTCCTCATTAATGAAATAATATTACTAAGATCCTACTTACTTCAGAGATCAGAATGAGAGAATCCATTGAAGACACTTTGTAAATTCTAAAATAAAATAAACATATTATTGTTCAGCAATCTCCCTTTCAAAGATTTTGAAGGAGGGAGTATTTATCCCCTTTCTCTAAAATTTAAACACTCTGAGCCCACACATTTGGCATTCTTCCCACTTGAAACTCCTCCATCACCAACCAGCTGGATTCCAACCCCTCCTTTAAAATGGTTTAACAGTACCAGGAAGCCCACCTGGGGAGTTTACTTGTAGGGGGGCTGATCCTGTTAGGGACCCCACAGGTAGTGAAATGTTCCTCACAGTCAGCTTTTACTTGAGAAAAAGCCTCATTTTATGAAAGAGTTCTGCTCCTGGAAAACCAATAAAGAGGCTTGCCTTTCTGGTTCCCTTTCAGAAACACGCATGCTCACGGCAGCCATTACAATCCCATCATGCAGCAGCCTGCACTTTTGACTGGTCATGTGACCCTTCCAGCAGCCCAACCCTTAAATGTGGGTGTGGCCCACGTGATGAGGCAGCAGCCAACCAGCACCACCTCCTCCCGGAAGAGTAAGCAGCACCAGTCATCTGTGAGGTAGGTGGTGAAAGCTCCTGGAGGACAGGAGCCCCAGAAGGTTGGAACGTTGAAGAAAGGCTGTAGCCTGCAGCACATCCTGTACCAGCCACATAGTTCACCCAAGGGTTTGCAGGAAGCCCTCACCCTGAGTTGGTGCAAGTGGAATCCTGCCTCTTGCCTGGCGCTGGTACCAGCCCTGCATATACACTAAGGGTAGGGGCCTGGGATCATGGCATGTGTGACACCCTGAGTGCTTTGATCCCTTTTGTTAAGGAAAAAATGATTCAGTGATACTGGCTAAAGCACAGTAAGGGAGATTTTATTCAAAACCGTGGAGACAGGGACAGGGATGCTGAGTGAATCTTGCAGTAGAGGTGAGAGATTAGGCTCAGCTCTACACAAGGCATCGCAAGTGGGATCTACAGCCAAGGAACAGTGTCTGGGTCAGAGGATGGACAAGCACTAAGAGGTCAGAGGGCTTCGGCTAACCTGACCCAACTGGATTCGTGCTGAAGGCGGCCATGGTGACCACACATGACCTGCTGGCTGAGGAGCAGTGGGGCACCTGATGAAATATCCGGGTGACCAGCTAGCAAGCATGGGGCCCTGGCTGAACTGATTTGAGTAGGGCTGCACACTGAAATTGAACTTTACAAGTATACATATGGGTCTAGGAGAAGGCTCAGAGCCTGGCTAAAGTCTGGCTGAAGAATTTTTATCTTTCTTTTCTAGAAAACAGCCTCACCTCTGAAATTTCACTTTGGAAACCACTTAACATTATAACTTTTGCAAAAATACCTGAGTTGAGTCCCTAGCACTTCTTAAAAAAAAAAAAAAATGAAAGCAAAACACCGAGAGAAATGTACTTACTTAGAAATTTGAGGTCAAAAAATGAAATTTACATAGTTCCTTGCTTAAATATAACCGATAACTTTAGTTATTCCCAGACACTAACCAGCAAGACAGTAACCTTTCCCATTCCCTTTAACTCTGGTCTCATCTCAGTGACCACATAATCAAGGCTACATGCTCTCCGGGCCCACTTAAATATCACTTTGGAAAAGGCAAACAAACAGCTCAGAACAGTGGTTTCCAGAGACCAGAGCCCCTTGGGAGAGGAGGGGGCTGCCTGGGAAGGAGCATGGTGGAACTTCTCCAGTGATGAGAAAGTTTCATATCTGGATTGTAGTTGGCATTTTTAACATTTTCCAAAACTCTTCAAAAGCGAGCCAGGTATGGTGACCCACACCTATAATACCATCACTCTGGGAGGTTGAGGTAAGAGGATCAAAAGTTCGAACCCAGCTTGGGCAACTTAGTGACTTAGTGAGATCTTGTCTCAAAATAAAAAAAATTTTAAAGAGCCTAGGATATAGCTAAGTACAAAAAGCTTCAGTTCAATCTCCAATATCACACCAAAAAAAAAAAAAAAAAAAAAATCCCCTGTTTGGGTGTATCTGACAGCTACGGGCACTTCATCTCAGGTCAGCAGCAACCCTCCAGAATGTTCCTGTTGCACAGCCTGTTGCGTTGACAACACACCCATGTCACTGTTAGACTGGGCAGCAGCAAAGGCCACTGGCTTGATCCTCACGTGCTGTCATGCCAGCCACTCAGGCAGTCACACAGAACACTGATCTGACACACAACTGAGCTTAGCAGCCTCAAGAGCCCCCTTGACCGAGCAGGGGCCCCAGGAACTCTTGGTCTCCCCACCCCTGTTAGCAAGTCCCTCCCTTCCTGTCTTCCCAGCATCCAGCTGGCTTTGTGAAGGTTCATTGCCTATGTAGTCAAGATCGGTGTAGTTACTGCACAAGTTGTGTGTTTGCCTGTATCTAAGACCGACTTTTAAAACAACCCGAGACAACAGACAAGGCGCTGCATCCAGGCCTGCTTTTCTCTGACAGTGCCAAGTGGGACACTTACTGCTGGGCAGTAAATACAGCCTCAAAATCATAACACATGAGCAGTAACAAACACAAAGGTTTATGATAAGTAGAAATGGTGCAATACTCATACCAGTAAAACTTATTACCAGCCCCTAGAAAGGCATAAACAATGTTTCTGCCACCAGCTAGGCAGAAAATTAAATAAGCGTACCTTCACTGAGTTGTTTTCATTTTACTGCCATCCCTTTACCTAGAAGGTGCTCAGGTCTCTCAGGATTTTTCCAAGCCTAAGATGCATTATACATTGGCTTTGTTTTCTCACTGCATAGATACTACCAGGATCGACAAAGGTTTGATTAGGAGAAGTTATTTTTTTCCCTAAAGTTACAAGAAACTGCATTGTCTAACTTAATAATTTTGAATTCAATCCAAACCAAATTAAAAGGCCTTTTTTAAAGCATGCCTTTTTCTCTGCACTTTCCCCAATTTCTCATTACAATTCAGATAGACTGATGCCCTGGGGTCAAAACCTAGAAAAGTCATTTTGGGTTTCTTCATTTTATACACACATACTTTCATAGCCAAGCCCTTTTCCCAGAGGAAGGAGGAGGAAAAACTGAATCTTAATGTCACCAAGGTTAGGTCCAGTAGATCCAGAAACTCTTAAGAAATAAAAGTTTTCATTTAATAAATGATAGAACAAGCATTTCCAAGGAAACCAAAGAGATAAGCGTTATGGTTTACTAAATGGTAGGTAGACCATCAGGAAGGAAACTAAAGCTTCATGTGGCAAACACCAGTTCTCTCAGTGTCCCCAAAACAACACATGAGTACCCTTATGGGGCAGGCCCAGAGAGTAAGGCCTTCATCCTAAGGATGAGAGCATCCTGATCAGTACATCTGCCCTGTCAGACCAGCGTCCTGGAAGTGGGGAACCAGGGCCCAGGTGCCATCCCTGCCTTAACAGTGACTAACTGAAAGTTCATGCAGTGGCCCCTTTCGTGATGGTGGCTGGGATCCAACTGACCTGGGCTTCAGACATTGTTTTCGTGGAGCTTTTGCAGAACTGCTGTTTCTTGATAGCTGGCTGCTTGGGTGGAGTTGACAGCCCACCTTCCTGTGTAAGCACATGTGATTTTATCATTTCAGAAATGTCTCCACCTGTGAGGTGTCATCCTCACAGGCTGTCAGCTCCCCACAGCGATCCAAACGCGTCAAAGAAAACACACCCCCCCGCTGCGCCATGGCTCACAGCAGCCCAGCCTGCAGTGCCTCGGTCACCTGCGGGTGGGGTGACATGGCCTCTAGCACCACCCGGGAGCGGCAGCGGCAGACGATTGTCATCCCCGACACCCCCAGCCCCACGGTCAGCGTCATCACCATCAGCAGCGACACGGATGAGGAGGAGGAGCAGAAACACGCCCCCACCAGGTGAGGCGGTACACTGGCAACCTGTGTGTGTTGCCGGATCCCTGTCTGAGGCCGTGGTCCCTGGACCTGAGCTGTTTACCGTTATCAAATATAGTAATCCCTCCCCGCCAGCCCCTAGAGTTTGGATCCACCATTTCTTGTATCCTAAACCTATTTCAAGAGAATGTCAACAGATTTGCCATATTGTTTAAACCAAAAAAATTTGGAATCACTTTAGTCTTGAAAAATAGTTACCGCCCTTGTACAGTTGGGGAACGTGAGACCATAAAAGTCAGGCTCACAAATCCAGTGTATTTCAACTTCTGTAAGCTCAAAAATTTCTGCCTCAGGCTATTGAATTTATTCCCAGTTGGTCGGGAGATTTCTCTAACACTGCTTTGTCTCACTCAGAATTCAGAGTAATTGTCCAATTAATCAGAAATTTCCCTGTGTCTGATTAACCCAATCTTTCAAACTGCCAGTTGGCTCTTCACCCAGAGAGCATTACTGTTTATTCCTAAGTAGTAATAATTCATTTTACTTTCTGTGTGCTTCCTGGGGAGAGGGGAGAAATATTTATTATACTTGCAAGACTATTAACCCTAGCATCAGAGCCTCTTTCTCTATGCTTTGCAGACAGATGCCAACGAAATATGCTTTCTGCTTGGGCTGCTCAGCTCAGGTGGTGCAGCCTGAGGGACTAGAGTCTTCTGCACCCCAGGGGCCTAGTAGAACCCAAAGTCCCACAATCCCACCTTGCTGGCACCTTCCCTAAGGGGACCAAGGGCCAGGGAAGGAGCCCAGCCACTCCCGAGCCCAGAGCTGCCAGTCAGTGTGCAACTGGTGCAAAGCTCAGCGTTCACAATTAACCCCAGATTATTAATTGCTGATTGGATACAATGTAGATAATTAGCAATCACAAGTCCTTTTGATTAGATAATAAATTCTTATGCTTGAAATCTTCACCAAAGGTACAGATAGACTGATTCAGACATTCTCATTAAAACTGTATTGCATGGGGCATCCCTTCTCACTTTATAATGAAGTTCAGAGGTTGTTTTTCTGTTTTGCTTTCCTTTGTTTTGTCTTTCCATAATAGGCCTAGTATGTGTCTCACTTAAATGTCTGTTCCCATTGAATGGCACAGCCTGATGTTCAGTGTATTTCAGAGAGGAACAGAGCGGAGCTTTTCTGGTCCTGCATTTGCTGGGTACCAGAGGGGACACCGGCTCGCTGGGGCCAGGCACACATTTGCAGACCAGTATTGCTTTACTCCCATGTGCAGGTTCCAGCACCGTCCTCTCTTCCTTTTTGGTTCCAGCCCCAAGCTGAGTCAATGTTCCAGCCCCCAGAGTCTCATGCCCTCTGCCCCAGGAAAACTGTGGGCTCCATGGTCCCTCCACAAGGAGAAGGGTCCACCCATCCCAGGACAAGTCCCTGGTCATGAGAAGGGCTCGGTAACCTTGCAACACTGAAGGAAAAACAAGAAGCAAAAGTGTCTTTAAAATCTAGCAACCAACTAGATTGGAATATCACTTTTGAAGCCTGAGACTGGAGTTGACACAAACTCTGATGATTGGTGCCCAGGAGAATCGAACGCTGTGTCTGAGGACAAGGGCAACGAGAGCCATCTCTCCTCCCGTGAGTCAGCAGACAGGGCTGAGAGCGGATGCAAAGCTGAGCACGTGCCTGCTCTCAGCAGCCCAAAGCCCTCAGAGAAGCGGAACCGGAATGTTGGCAGCTTGTGAGGACGTGACCTTAGTGTAAATGACTCAGGGCGGGAGGGCAGATCACAGCCCGTGGGCAGGTGACATGCAAGGGACACCCACAGAGCACAGCACTGAGCTGCTCAACCCGCTAGCATCGTGCAGTTCAAAGCGTGTGAGCAAGGCGGGTAAAGTGTACCGGAGACGTCTGCCTGATGGCAAGCTGCAGACCGAGATCAGAGAGTGACGGGAAGGGGCCCAGCCACCCAGCATCGCAACGGGCAGCTCCCAGATGTGACAGTGATGTTTTCTAAAGAGACCAGTGGCAGCTGCCTTAGAAGATGCTTTAGGACCCAAAAAGGTAGGAAAATATTTTTGTGTCTGAGAGAGACAAAACAGAAGCCAGCGGCCGTCTTACAGAGAAACCACTTGTAATTGTGATCACATTATTGTGACTATATTTAGGAATGAGAAAAGAAAGTGGGAAATAAGATTACCTGTTCTTAGAAATCAGAATTATCATAAAATTGAGCATAGTAAATATTTATTGGCCCTACCAGTGTAAGATACTGTGCTGGGAAAGGAAGTTGTTACATAAATAAGGGAGACGGTCTCCGTCGCCAGAAGGTACGAGGTAATAACCGTAGTAAGACAGACAAATCACTGTGACGCACGGCAGAGCACCAGAGCTACACCCCCAGGCCGAAAGCGGACCTTCTAAGGCTAGCGGTATAAGCACATGTGGACAAACAGCAGAGGAGGTGAGATTGCAGATCAAGCGAGGAGATTGATGGTCCACAGCTTCAGAGGTTGGGGGACAGAAAGTGTCACCTTATCCAGGAGAAGCAGGTCCCACAGATTAAAGGATCTCAGGGCAGAAAGGGGGCTGATGGGTTTCCTCCTCCATGAGGAAGGTGGGCTGAGGGGCTCAAGGGAAAGCCTCAGTCCTGGGAAACAAAGGTGTACCCCTAAGTGTAACCAAAGGGAGCCGTGGACCGCTATCCATCTGGACAGCTTCCCTTGCCCTTCTGGTTCAGCTGCACCATGGAGACCTTCCTTCCTTAATCACAACTGTTCTTATCTCCTGCCTCATTTCTCCTGTGCTGCGAGCATCTTGATTCTGACCTCCTGTGTCCCCCACCTCACATCCCGTTTGCTGCTTATCCCAGTCCTGGCATTTCCAGTTCCCAGTCCTAGTTCTGGAACTTTGGCCAAAAGGCTGGTTAATCTCCTGTGGCTCAACCCCAGCACAGCAGCTGGAAAGTCCAAGGCCAGTGGCACTCACAAGGGCAACAGCACCTCCACTACCTGTTGCAGTTTGGGGGATATTGCAAGGGGAACAATATAATACAGGACACATATTTTATAAGATTATTTATATAGTCGCCCAAGAATCATAAGAGAGTGCAGGAACTCTGTCCACAAAGAACTAAAGAATCCAGCGGAGGGCCTGTATCCCGTGATAATGTCCTGCATGAGTTCAGCCGAAGACCTAGAGCCCATAACAATGCCTCCCACAAATCCAACTGGAGGCCCAGAGCCCACAACAATGTCTCATGCGAGTCTGTTCACGGATCTGTGCTGGGAAGGCCTCTGGGTCAATGTGTGGAAGCTAGAAAGTCTGTGCCAGTGGGATGAAGGAGCTGTGCTAGCAGGCTGAGGGATCAGCTGGGGATATAGCTCAGGGGCACAGTGCCTCCCTGGCAAGTGCAACATCCTGAGTTCAATTCCTGGTACAAAACAAAAAAACCAAAACACCACAGGCTAAGGAATCTACACTAGAGCCAGGAAGCAATGCTCAGAATAAGAATCAAAGCTCCCCCAAAAAGTACCACAGCCATCCTCAGCAACAGTGAGGTCCCAGGCTCCTCCAGTGATGAAGATAGCTGAGTTCCCATCAGGAAAGCCAACACATCAAGCTTCTCCAGGAGACTGAGCTGTGCACTATCTTCCCCTCTGGAGCCAAGAAGCAATGCTCAGCATGAGGACCAGAGCTCCCCCAAAGTGAATGGAAGCCATTGTCAGTGACAAGGTCCCGAGCTCCGTGGAGGAGGAAAACAGCCATGTTCATCAGGAAAGCCAGCATGACAAGCTCCTCAAAGAAAACCAACAGCTCCTTACAGCTTCTCTCTGCTTCGAACAGGCTCCCAACAGCTTCTACCAGCTCCCAACAGCCTAACTGCTTCCCCAGCTCTGCCTCGTATGCTGCTGGCAGCAATCCTCAGGTGGACCTCCCGCACCCAGCACCACGCTTATTAAATTCACCTGAGTGTTACAAGATGCCCACAGTTGTCAGTCTACCACACCACCAGTGTGAGTCTTAACACCAGCTTGAGACAAATGATGGAAAACCCACTAATCTCCAAGACTAGAGGACATGGATTAGAATTATTAAAAGAATGTGAAGGTGAAGTCATTATTCCTGACCCTATTATATGGCTCCCATCGCTGCCGGAGCAGAGGAGTGGTCACAGCTCCTGCTTATAAAGAGAATCCCAGAGCCCATAGGAGGGAGACCAAGACAGGAGGAACTGAAAAGGGGAAATCCCGGCAAACAGTCACCAAGCAGAGGCTGCCGTTTCTGTTGCCATTTGATAGAAGCAGACACTGAGACTAGGCCAAGAAAGTGGCTCCCCCAAGGACCTGAGTAGCAGAGTTAGAGTTCGGGTGTCATACCCTTGGAGAAATGACAGACATAACACTGGCAAAAACAGCTGCTTTCTCTTTAGTCATTGAGACCTATAGCCCACCTGTGGTCCCAGGTCCCGGGAGTCTGAGGCAAGAGAGCAAGCCTCATCTCAAAAAAAATCCAAAGTAATAAATTGTGTTCTGTCCCCTCCTGAAAGCACTGCTGTGCCTGGGTGTTACTGATACGACAGGGAGCAGAGTCGGGGCTCCTGGGAGTCCGGGGTGCTGTGCGTGAGCCTTGTGTGGATCCGGGGCACATGGCGTCAGAGCTTTCGATTCTTAGCAGAGCTTTTAGGTGGGCAAGCACAGAAGAGCCAGTGGGCACCTTTCTTTCGGGGAGTCACTGTTGAGCATGCCTAGAGAATTGGCCTAAGGATAGAAAAAAATAGCCCTATTCTCCATGTCCTAGGTTGAAGCAGTAGAAACAGTCTTATTTTAAGTGTTTATAGGCAGCTTTGACTCAAGAAACATTGGGCTATCCACACATACTGAATAAGCCCTCTCTTCCTTGCATTCTCCCAGACACGCACTACACGTATGTGTTACTCAGCAGACCCTCATGCCAGCCTGGCCTGTGCCAGAACTGTCTCGTGAAAGCCGTGACTATAGCTACCGGGCAGGAAAAGCATTTTTAGCATGTGACCAAAGCAGTGTATTTCACCCGATCCACTGGAAATTGCTTTGTCCGGCTGCGTTACTCATTGGCTCACAGTAAGGCAGCTCTGGGAGGCGGGTCGATCGGCTCAGGGCACAGGGCACAGCTGCATTCGTGCTCCACTTTGCAAGTGCAACAGCCACTCTGATTTACAGCCTGTGTGGCCAAAATGTCAACCTAAGAAAATTAGTGCACGGGGCTGAGGATTTAGCTCAGCAACACAGCACCTGCCTGGCAAGCGCAACGTCGTGAGTTCAATTCCCGGTACCAGAAAAAAAAACAAAAAACAAAACAAAACAGAAAATTGGTGCAGAAGTGTCACTCATTTTGTACATACAAAAAGTTACTTACATTGCTCTTAAAATGTTTATATATTTTTTTAAAAAACTTGAAGCCAGGTGTGGTGAGGCACGCTGGTAACCTCAGCTGCTAGGGAGGCTGGAGCAGAAAGGTTCAAGTCCAGCCTGGGTGACTTAGCAAGACAGAGTCTCAGGGTTTAAAAACACTAAAAGGGGTTGGAGTGTAGCTCAGTGTGACTCCCTGAGCTCAGTCCCCAACACAGAACTGGAGGAAAAAAGTGGGTTTTTTTCTTTGTGTTCAGTGGTTCTTTTTTTGTATTAAATTGAAAACCTAGAGAAAGTATTATGGGTCAGTTATAGTTAGGAAATTGATGAACTGCTGCTTAAAAGACTGACCTGAGCTATGTGTGGGGACACAGCACCCTGGGAGGCTGAGGCAGGAAGATCACAAGTTGCAGCTCAGCCTGCGCAGCTTAGCAATTTAGCAAGACCCTGTCTCAAAGTAAAAAATGGAAAAGGGGGGCCAGGTATGGTGGTGTATACCTGTAATCCCAGCACTCTGGAGGCTGAGGCAGGGGTACTGTCATGAATTCAAGGCTAGCCTTGAGACCCTGTCTCAAAAAACAAAAAAGGGGCTGGGGATTTAGCTCAGCAGCACAGGTCATGAGTTTGATTGCTGGTACCAGAAAAAAAAAAAAAAAGAAAAAGAGAAAAGAAAAGGAAAAGGGCTGGGAATGTAGCTCAGTGCAAAGGCCCTGGCTCAATCCCTGGTACAAAAAAAAGAAAAAGAAAATACTAGCCTAAAAAATTAACATCCAGAGTGGTGAAACACACACATACACATGCACTTGTCGTGATCATTATTATTACTGGCAAAAAAGTCGAAGTGGTGTTGGTTTCCATCTTCCCTCATTATGCTCCTAGAATGTTGTAGACACTGGCTTGTCTCTAGATCCTGAAGACACTTGGTCCAGCCGCTTCCCTGCATCCCCTGCCGGGCTCCATTTACAGCATCCAGTGGGCGGGGGCTCGGGCTGCATGTGGAAGAAGCAACAGTGTGTCCCTGTCCATCCTCAGCGCTGTCCCAGCGCCTCAGCGCACTACAAAGCGCACACTGCTGCTCACTGCCTTCCACGGTGCAGAGGAAGAAGAGGGTTGGAGACCTGAGGGCCGATGCTCCTGCATAGGCCCAGTGGGACTGGATGAGATGGGCCAAGCCCCTGGGTTGGTACAGGGCCAGCGGGAGCCCCACTGCAGTAGATGGTGGAGGGAGATCCCACCACCTTCCACTGCGTCTCATGGGACAGCACCAGGCGGCGAGGCCAGGCTCCTTCCAGGCCTTGTTTCTGAGCTCTCTAGAAAGCAGTCAGGTGAAGAAAGACCCTGATGGTGATGTGTGTGTGAGTGTACACACAGATACAAATACGCAGACAGTATGATCGGGACGCAATGTACGCACCATATAAGAGATGTTTGTTTTTAATCACTAATGCTTTAAATCAAGAGCTGCACAGGACATCACAAGGAGCCCAGTGACCTGGAGACATTGACTTCTGGTCCCTCTCCTCACATGCAGGGCAGGTTAAAAGTAATCTGCCGGGTGTAGTGGTGCATGTCTGTAATCTCAGCACTCAACGGGCTGAAGCAGGAGAATCACTGCAAGCTCAAGGCCAGCCTGGGCTACATAGTGAGTTCAAGGTCACAGAGGACTGCAGAGTAAGGCCCTGTCTCAGAAAAAAGTAATCTGCCACGATTTCCTGGTCTAGGGGACTGTGTTTGCCAGGTGCCTCAGCAGAGAGGTACAGGGCAGGGTAGCATTGTAGGTAAGCATGCAATGCTGGGCTCAATTCTGACTGCGCCTCACCCAACCTGTGACCAAAGCCAGCAAACGACTCAAGCTCGCCGTGTCTGCTGTTTGTTGCCTTTAACAGTGACAAGGAAAGTAATTTTATGTTTTACTGTGTAGTCCTGCTGCAAAGACTGAAGGTGATTATACATCCGCACCACTTTGAATACTCCGATAAATGTCACCCGTATGTGGTAGTCAGTGTCGTGGGAAGAACAGAGTAGCAGTTTTCGTATATGTGGCGTTTTTCACTCTGGAGTCAGTAGTGAAAGAAGTCATGGAAAGTTTATTGGAGATGAGGTTTGACCTTGGTCTTAAAGGACAGAATTGATTGGGATTAGTAATAGAAGTCAGAAACACATTCCAGACAGGACCCTGCAGGGGTGGGGGTGTGGGTTTGTATCTGATCCTCTGGCATTGTTTTCTCCGCTGGGGCTGATTTCTTTCCTTCTTAGCTCCTTGCTTCTTTTCATCATCTTAAAATGATGAAAATCATCTATTGCCATGACAACACAATGCAGTCATGAGCTCTTGCGGCTTTGCTCCTTATTCAGAAGTGATGTCTGTCAAGGCCATTTGAGCAAATATTTCTCATTCTACTCCTATCACTGTCTCTTTTGCTTCTATTAACCAGCTCATAATGGGATTGATAAGCTATCAATAATAATTAGATACAGTGGTAGACAAATCCCAGTAGAATGACATAGAAGCCTGAGGAATCACAGTAGCAATCTCAAACGTGTGCTCCTTTCTAAAGTGACTCATTTGGCGGCCCCCCACTGTTCTCTAATCTGCATACAGTGTTTAGGTGGAGCACAGAGATTTCTAACAATAGAAGAGATTAGAAGCAGAGCCATCAAAATAATTCACCTTTCCCAAACCAGGCGCATGCAAATCCAAAGGAGTGAATAAGTCAGCATTAAGCCCTGTTCACATTTGCTAGTTAGGCTCCAGGTCTTCTCACTACAAAGGGGGACCCATGAGGAGTTTATGCTCCTCTTAGTGCATACAGGTATGACATGAAACTGACAGGCAGGACTCCTTGGCCTCTTGGGTGGGGTGGATAGACTCACGGCCTTTCGGGTTTCCATTAGGGAGCGGGACTTAAATTCAAAGCCATTCTTCAGGGACAGTGACTGACTGATTCGTGAAGAGACCATTGTACCTTCAGAAATTCCAGTTAAGCTAGCTTCTCCACAATTTTTTTTTTTTTTTTTTGAGACAGGGTCTCACTATGTAGTTCAGGCTGACCTTGAACTCACAGCAATCCTTCTGCCTCAGCCTCCCGCGTGCTGGGATTACAGGTGTGTGCCACCATGCCCAGCCTCCCCACAATTTCTGAATTTGAGTCAAGAATTCCAAATGAGCCCAATTTGTATTTGAGACCAGGTTACAGTTTGATCAAAATTAATATTGTATGTTTTGCTTGTTTAACTTGCTCATTTTCTTAACTACTCAGAACCTAGTGAAGTATGAGCCACAAGAATTGGTCAGATCCACGTTTACCTGTGAGGTACACTTAGCAAACACATGTGTTTTCTCTCCAAATGAGTAGTGGATCAAATCCTATTTTAACTGCTAAGGGATCCTCACAGTGGCCCTGTACTTCTGTAAGTAATCGCTCTGTACTCCCTAATAGGTTTCGGGTAGGCTGCACTGGCTGGATGTAACAGGTTACCCAGCCTGCTGTCCAGTGAGTAAAGGGGCCACAGAGCTAGGACCAGAGCACTGCCCACAGAACATACACCTGAGCGGGACATGTCCGCAGTTTGTGAGAAAGCCGAGGAGCTGCTGTGCTCTAGGACCTGGGACCAGGAGCTAAGTGGAGTCATGGTCCCCGAGGGGGGGGGCAGGAGGGCTCCCGTCAGCAGTGCCACAGCACGCAGCATCACACAGCTGTGCTAGCAGCAGTCTTTTCCCTGTACCTGCCCACCCAGGAGACAGCCACAGTGTCACCAGGCCTTGTCTTTCTAAGGGGCTCCCCTTCCTTCCCTTCCTCCTTACATTCCCTCCTTTACACTCTCCAGCTTCTCACGCATCTCACTAGTCTCAAATACCTTCTAGGCTCCGGGCTCCTGCCCGGAGCCCACTTTCTAACTCCTGTGCCCGCTCTCAGCTGCCCCCACTGGATGTCTGGTTTTTTTGTTTTATTTTTGTGGTACCAGGGATCAAACCTAGGACCTTGCGCTTGCCAGGCAGACACTTGTGCCACTGAGCTATATCCCCGGCCCCCCACCCCACTGGAGGTCTGCAGCCAGCCCTGCTGCAGCTGTACAGCCCCGAGCACCTGAGACCAAATCCCATTTACTTTTCTGTTTGTGAATGAATGAGCCAGTGGGCTTTTTTAAACTGAGGTATCATTCATGTACTATATAATTTCCCCATCATTCAGTGCCATTTTATATGTTCATTTTTGAGATTATGATAAAATATATGACATAAAGTTTGCCATTTTAAGCATACAATTCAGGCAACATTAATTATACTCATAGTTTGTATAGCTACCACCATTATTGATTTCTAAAACTTTTCTATCACCCCAACCATTAGAAATTCTGTCTCTGTTACCAACCCCCACTTTTCCTCTGCCCCCCGCCTTCCCGCCTGTATTGTTTGTATGAATTCACCCATTCCAGATACTTTATACTTTATTTGTTTCTGGCTTATTCCCCTTGATGTTTCTAGGCCCTTCTGTACTGTGGCAGGTATTAGACTGGATGACATCCTACTGCATGGGGACAACATGTGTGTTCATCCATTCCTCCGTGGGTGGACGCTCAGATTGTTTCCACCTTTTGACTATTGTGGATAATGTTGCCGTGAACACTGCTGTACTGAAAAGTACCTGCTTGAGTCCCTGATTTCATCCCTAGGAATGGAATTGCTGGATCATACAGTAGCTCTGTGTTTAGCTTTTTGAGGAGCAAGCATAGGGGCTTTTCTGCATTTGCAAGTGAGAAATGTGGGCCTTCATTAATTAAAATTTATTTCATCTAAGTTAACATGAGGAGCTGTAAATATATGCAACCAGTTCATTCTTCCCCATCTTTTCGGTTCTTAACAATTATCTGCATGACTCATTTGACAGTTAATCATGGAATGCTTTGTGACATCCATTATTCTCCTTAACTGGTAATTTTAAAGCTTTCGCTGTTTAACTTGTCATGTTGTTATACAGTCTCCCACTGAGATTTTAATCTTCTCGAGGGCAGAGACGTGTATTGTATTTCTCTGTGCAGGTATTCCCTGCGGCACCTACCAGCAGCATAGATCTCTGGGATACCTGGTGACTTGTAATTATCTTTCATAGCATCTTCTGGTTTATGCACAGGGTATGGAAGAAGAAACTTGCAGTGAGTCCTTATGCAGACAGAACTCCCCTCACCTAGATAGCTTTTCTGCAAACCCCACATGTTCCATAAGGTGACACAACTGGTTATAGTGCAGGTTGAGTGTCCCTTATCCAGAATACTTGGGACCAAAACTGTTTTGGATTTCACTTTTTTTTTTTTTTTTTTTTTTTTTCAGATTTTAGAATATTTGCATATCCATAATGGGCTACCTTAGGGATGGGAGCCAAGTCTAAGCATGAAAATCATTACGTTTCATACACAACGTATACACATAGTCTAGAGGAAACTTTATGTGCTATTTTTTACTGTGCCTACATTTTGATTGTGACCTGCTTTATGAGGTTAGGTATGAAATTTTCCACTTAAAATATTGTGTCAGCTTTTAAAAAAAATATGTCAGCACTCAAAACACTTTGAATTTTGGGATTTTGCATTTTTGAATTAGGGATGTTCAACCTAAAATATAACCACAGTAGCCAACATTTCTGGCATGCTTGCATTACTGTGTGTTGCACACTAGTCGCACTATCAAAGTGCTCTACTTGTATTTTCTCACGTAGTTCTCAGAACAGGCCTGTGACATGGGCACTTTATTACTCACATGTTACTGACCATGGGAGGTTGAATAACCGCCCCAGACCTTGTCACCAGCAAAGGCCAAAGTTAGACATCTGCCTACAGCCGTATTCATACTCAGACGCAGTGAGGAACCTTCTGCCCTGAAAAAGAGAATGGTGCACAGGCTGAGGGAGTGGGGCCAGGCCTGGCATGGCCTTCATCACACCAGCCCTCCAGTCTCTCACAGCCCTGCTCCGTTCTTGTGCATAACCTTCTGTCTGGCTGCCCCAGACCCTAGGCATGCCCACTTCTGTGCTGCCCCGTGGGTGCTAGACATCAGTTTTGGAAAGAGCCTGGACCCTCACAGGGTCCTTGGGAGTCCATCAGACTCTGTAAATGCCAGCTTCTGCCCTTACCAAATTAGTAGGAAACTAACGAGTTTGCTTAGGCAATTGTTATTTCTTGAAATGATCAATATACAAAAATAGAAGGGCATCCATTTTTAAAACCTTGTACAATAAGTAATAAAGTCCACATCCGTCATCCAAGCAGCTGGGAGGCAGACAGGATTGATTCCCAAAATGACTACACTAATATAAATATCTGAAAAGAAGGTGCGAGCCAAGAGCCACCCTAGATGAATTCCAGGTAGCAGCTAAAGGCCTGCGTGGCCTCAGCGTTCAGGACCTTTCCACCAGGCCTCCCCTACAAAGAGTCAGAGGTCCTGGGTGGCCTTCACACAAGGCAAAGAGCTAGCAGAGGATGTCAGAGCCTCCCTTGTCACCCGTCCCTACAGCTGCAACCTGGTTTGTTGGATATCACATTCCCTCCTCCTTAAGCTTTCCCTGTCTGCACAGCGCTGGTCTAAACTTAACCATTTCCCTTCCAGCATCAGTGTTCTCCTAAACTAGGTCTTCTGACGTGGTCCTACATCTCCTCCCAGTGACCCAGAATGGGTTGCCACATAGCTCAACAGAGTCTGCCACACAGGGAGAGTCCAGGCTTGCGTGTAAGCTCCGCACCTTCCAGAAACACCAGCCCCTTCCTCCTGTTTCACATGTGCCCCTGGCACTGCTTAGACAGGTGATGTTTGTGGGCCCAGCCTCCCTCACCTGTCCCAGAGCGTGCAAGGGGCATTTCACACATGGATTCTCTGTAACTGCCTTTTCACCAGTCTGGCTTCTCTCTCTACCTTCACAGCACTGTCTCCAAGCAAAGGAAAAACGTCATCAGCTGTGTCACAGTCCATGACTCTCCGTACTCCGACTCCTCCAGCAACACCAGCCCCTACTCTGTGCAGCAGCGCACCGGGCACAACACCACCACCTTCGACACCAAGGGAGCGCTGGAGAACCACTGCACTGGCAACCCCCGAACCATCATCGTGCCCCCCCTGAAAACCCAGGCCAGCGAAGTACTGGTGGAATGTGACAGCCTGGGGCCAGGTAATGGGGGAGACATCTGTCTTGAGACTGCTTTTCTTGTCTTCTGCTAAAATGTGAGGATCAGGAAAATAGAAAGCACCCAGTTTTTGCAGATGGTCCTTATGTAGCACTTTGTTCAAGTAGTCAAGGTAGAAATCTTTTTTTTTATTATTGAGATGTGGTCTTGCATGTAGTGTGGGCTAGTCTTGAACTCACTATGTAGTCCAGGCTGGTCTCCAACTCCCGGCAGTCCTCCTGCCCCAGGCTCCCATGTGCTGAGATTGCAGGCGTGAGTCACCACATGAAGTACATCTTGGGTGTATTGAGCAGCATCCATTCAGTATTGCTCCTGCCTTAGCTCACACTGGACAGAGTTGGAGACTAACCCAGAAGAAACCTGCATCTGCTTTTCTACTACATGCTGTTACAGCTGCAGCCAAGCAGTGCCTTGAGGGTGACCCTGTTTCGAGGGGAGGCACACACGCTGCTAAGATTGTCTAGATGGCAGAAGTGGCTCACAGCTAGACAAATGTGAGGCGAGACCCCCTGTCTATCACCAGAACTTGCTGCGGGAAATGGGACCTTCCTGAGCGGTCAGCACACATCCAGCCTGGAAGGGATGGGCTGTTCCGCTGCTGCCGCCAGGGTGCAGAGTAGTGCCTAGGAGGCTTCTGTGGGGACTCTTCTGGCCTAGGACAACACCTGTGACAGCTCCCTTTTGGCACCAAGGACTGTGCTTGAAGGGGAAACAGGAGGAGCCTCGGGCTCTTTCTCCCTCAGTCAGCACCCCAACCTAAAGCAGCAGGGGTGCAAGGCTGAGGAAAAGCCCAGCAGTCAAATTCCAGGCAGGCTGGGGCCAGGCCACTCAAGGCCAGACACCTGCCCTTGAAGCTGTCTTCTCACCCTCAGAGTTCCTGGTTCCCCAAGCAGGGCCTGGAGCTCATCATCGCGGCTGGGAACGCACCCCGTCCCCTGTGCGTTAGCCAGGACACAGGGCCCGTAGCAGCAACCAGTGACCACTAGTATTGCTAGCACGCACCGAGTGCTTTGGCACATGCACTTACTAGTGAGCAGCAGATATTGGCAGTCTACATGTGGGAGCCCACTGAAGCTTCCATGGAGCTACTACTATTTCCCCAGTTTAATGGGTGAAAAAATGCAGGTGCAGAGAGGGTGGCCCAGCTGGTCCAGGGCCCTGTGACCGGACTCTGGTGCTCTAAGTGCTCTCCCCACCAGGCGCAGGCGGGCCATGAAGGAGCAGCTCTTCCCAGGTGGCCGGCCCAGGCGTGACCAGTGTGCTCCTTTCTAGCCCGCAAATCCCTGCGTGACACCGACCTCAGCTTGAGCCATGGGTGCTTTGCCCAGCCCTGTGGGTCCAGCCCTGGGGGAGGAATCACTAGGTGACTCTTTGTCCCTTTGGGGCCCCTCCTGTCCTACCACCTGCCGAGCTCTGATCTAGCCCCAGTCTCCTGGCCCGCAGTGACAGTAGCAGGGAAATGCCTGGCTCTGTCTAGTGCTGTCCTTCACAGCCCCAGGCTGTCACCCCCTTGAGCTTCTTGTCCTCACCTGGAGTAGTCATGAAATGCCCGGCGGGGGGAATAAGCGCAGAGAGGGGTGCCACGGCTGGGCCCAGACATCGCGCTCCTTTCACTGCTGCAGAGCAGGAGAGCACCCAGCTCAAGCATGGCAGCACACAGCTGCTGAGTGAGGGACAAACAGGCTCTGCTGGCAGCCCACGCTCGACTTGCTCATTTCAACCCCATGCTGGGTCCACAAGAAGCCCTCCTGCCCCCAGGTTTTGGGGACCATTGGGAGCCTAACTAGGTTGCCATTGGCACAGCACTGGGTCTCAGCACCCTGATTCCCAAGCACAGATCTGCTCTGCCATGTCCAGGTTGGTGCTGGGCTCCCAGAAAGCTTAACGGGCCAAGTCCCAGCACCCTGCAGAAGTACTCTGACACAGCGGGTAGGTGGGGCTCAAGGCTGCCACTGCACAGTCAGCTTTGTGGCCTCTGGTAGCTCCCTCCCTCCCCGGTAGAGCAGCGCTCCCTGTACTGGGGCAGGTCTGATGGGGAGAGGGAACCCTCTGCCTGTCTCTGGGTTTCCGGTTCCCTTTGCCTTTCTCCTGGGGTTGAGGCCTTCAAAGGCACTCTTCTGTCTTCATCAACAATTAATATCAGCGCCCTCTCTTACGTGCCCTGTTCATCTTTGACTTTGATTTCATCACCTTGGGACTTGCCATAGAATTGATCCAGCCCGGTTCAATCAAGGGCCTGAGTCTGATCTTGTGTACAGCCCATTATGTTTAACTCTTTCTACCCCCAAAATGACCGGTGTCAACAGTTTTATGCCAGCTGCCATGGGACACCTCACCGAGTCAATGGTAGGCTTTTTTTTTTTTTCCCCAGAGGCCCCTGTATAAACCTCCTGAATTTTTGCTGCCAAACAGCCTGAGACATGGACCTGTAGAAGTGAGGAAACTCATTGCCTTTCTCTGTGAACATGTGCCCCCTCCCCTTGGGCAAAGCCTCCTTCAGTCTTGTTCTTGCACTAGAATCAGTGAGTGTGGCCTTTGCCTGTCATCTGCCTCCGCCAGCAGGGACAGGCATCCCCGGGAAGCCAGCTGCTCCCAGCCAAGCCCAGGACCCCCGCCCCTGCTGGCTCACCTGCCCTGCTTGTGCAGGGCCGCCTGCCTATACTGCCTCAGAGTTTTCTTCCCAGTTCCCCTGCCTGTAAGCAGTAGAAACCGTCCTGCTACCACAGCACCCGGGGGCCCCTGCTCACGGGACCTGGTGGATGGTACTGTGAGCCACACAACACAAGTCTGCAGGCCTTTCTTGCTCCTGCTGGCATCTCAGCCAAGTGTTAGGCCACCCTCCCATGGAGGAACTGAGATGTAGGCACCTCAGGGCAGGCAGTGGTGGTCCTGCCTGCCTGGCTTTGCCCCAGCCCCTGCTAAAAGCCCAAATGAGCACCGACCACTCGCAGCAGGGCTCCCCCAGACCGAGGTGAGGGAAGATCGCTCCACACCAGCCCCTTGTACTCTTAGACCTCTGGTCCTGCTCAAGCCACCCACCAGCACCTTCACTGCTTATCCTCCTGCCTCAGCCTTTCAGCTCCTCTTTATTCCAGCTCATTTCGTCTGTCCCAGGCGGCACCTAGCCCCAGTGCCTGGCCCAGCAGGAGCTCGGAAAATACTTCCTTTAGGACTAAGGCCACCAGCTTGCTGCATGTGATGGTTCACACCTGTGATCCCTGCATTCTAGGGACCGATACAGAAGGATCACAAGTTCTAGTCCAGCCTAGGGAGCTTCGCAACTTAGCGAGACCCTGTCTCACAAAATTAAGAAAAGGACTGAGGATGTAGCTCAGTGTGAAGGCCCAGGGTTCAACCCTCAGTACTGAAGGGAAAAAAAAGCCCACCAGCGCTTTAAGGGCTCCTTGGCTCCCACTGCTGGGCACCTGGTGTCCGACCCGGGGCAGCCTGCCTCTCTCCTCCAGCCCCTGGCTGGCAGCCGCCGAGTCTGTGCAGCCTCCTTGTCAGCAGCGTGGAGGAGACAGGCATCATGTTTGGCCAAGTGCATCTGCCCAGGAGAGGGCCTGGCCCAGAGCCACCCACAGGGCCACCTTGTCTTCTGCTGTTCGTCCTGGTTGCTCCGTAGGTAGCACTGCAGGCACGGTCATGTCTGAGCCTCATATTACCATGACAGGACCCAGCAAGGGTCCCTCCACACGTTTCCTAGGTGCCACTAGCAGTGCCCCCCAGGAGGCCACAGGTGAGGCCTGCCTGGGCTCCGGCTTGCCTTACCTACCCTGTACCTGTCCCTTTTGCCTTTGCTTCTGCCCCTGCCTTTGCAGCCCCATCACCCTACCCTGCCCCCAACTGAAGGAGCAAGGGGAATCCACTGCTCATCTAGAGTCCAGGCCAGATCCCAATGGGGTCCAGAGGCAGGCCCGATTGTGCCTGCCAGTCTCGGGAACATGTCCTTCTCGGGGAGCATCTGGAGGGGAGCATCTTCCCAGCACCTGGGAACCAGCCACTGATCTGTCATCTCTCTTCCTGCCACAGTCAGCACCAGTCACCACTCATCCTCCTACAAGTCCAAGTCCTCCAGCAATGTGACCTCCACCAGCGGTCACTCTTCAGGGAGCTCATCGGGAGCCATTGCCTACCGGCAGCAGCGGCCAGGCCCCCATTTCCAGCAGCAGCAGCCCCTCAACCTCAGCCAGGTAAGCCCAACCCCCGAAGACTTTAGCCCCCTCGTTCTTCAGCTGTGCCCGAGGGCCAAGATCCTCACCCGCCACCCAGGCTACACCAGGAAGGACCCAGAGTGGTGTGACACTGGGTGGCTTCTCTCCCCTGGATCATTCTTGGAGGGAGGTGGAACCGTGGTAGCAGGCTGACACATAGAGGGCCTGACAGTGCCATCTCAGCCCAAGGGTGGCCTGCCTTTTGTCCCAGAGGCAGGGAGATGCCAGACCAAGAAAGAGTTTCCTAGCATCTGCACAGAAAGGGAAGCCTCCTGTCTCTCCTGCAGCTCCTCCTCCTCGCATCCTCCGAGTGCCTGGCCCCTAACAGCGCCTCTCACTGCTTGTCCTCTGCAGGCTCAACAGCACATGGCTGCGGACCGTGCCGGGAGCCACCGACGGCAGCAGGCCTACATCACTCCCACCATGGCCCAGGCCCCATACTCCTTCCCCCACAACAGCCCCAGCCACGGCACCGTCCACCCCCACCTGGCCGCCGCTGCCGCCGCACACCTCCCCACACAGCCGCACCTCTACACCTACACGGCGCCCGCCGCCCTGGGCTCCACCGGCACCGTGGCCCACCTGGTGGCCTCCCAAGGCTCCGCACGCCACACTGTGCAGCACACTGCCTACCCGGCCAGCATCGTCCACCAGGTCCCCGTGAGCATGGGCCCCCGGGTGCTGCCCTCACCCACCATCCACCCGAGTCAATATCCAGCCCAGTTTGCCCACCAGACCTACATCAGCGCCTCGCCAGCCTCCACTGTCTACACTGGATACCCCCTGAGCCCCGCCAAGGTCAACCAGTACCCTTACATATAGACACTGGAGGGGCAGCGGGAGGAGGGGCGCGGGGTCGCTTCCGCTGAAGGTGCGGCACACCAACAGTGCAAGCGGGCTGGCGGGCAGGGTGGGGGCAGGGCGCAGAGAAACTTGAACCAGGCCGTGGAGGACTTAGAGCAGAGAACATTGTAAAAGGAAGGGATTGAGGAGGGGAAGTCTATGCTTTTTATTTTAAAAAAGAAAAAGGAAAAAAAAAAAAGAAAAGAAAACATCAGTCATAGAAAAACACAGCTCATGAACCCATTCTGCATCAAACTGGAAAGGCGAAGAGAGCCACAGGAAGATCCCGGGAGCGAGGGGCCCCAGTGTCTGAAGAACTTTACCTATGAATTTTTCAGAGATTATTTTCTTATGGCAGCAAGTGACACTGAAGAAGTTGCTGTCAGGGACACCTAATGGGAAGTCTGGTAGATTTTTAATGAATTGAACAGAAGAATTAGGGATTTTTCCAGAACTCAAAAGCGTCAACGTCCTTCCAGGGTGTGAGGCCACGGCTGAATTCAGGGCCCGGGGCGCAGGGTTTGGTCTGGGGGAGCTCAGTTCCGGTGCACTTGTCAGGAGCGATGGGGAACAGCCAGGCTAGTGGGGGAGCCCTGAGAGAGGGACTGGTTTTCTCTTTCTGAGTACTCTGGACAAATCCCTAAGCAATGTTATTCCTCAGATGTCATTAATAATGTGTGTTGCAAACTTTAGTTGTTTTTTTTTTCCTTTTTTTTTTTCTTTCCTGAAGATTTATTTTCTCTTTGAATCAACCCCCAGTCATGTAGCATAGGGCTAGCGGTTGTCTCCGACACCCTAGTAGAATGTAGCACTCGACCCTCGACCCACGTCCAACTCCAGTGATACCAATGGGCTGTTCCTGTGTAGTTGCACAAAAGCTGGGACAGCGCAGGCATGGAACCAGTGCGGTGGTCCAGGCGAGCGGGTGTGCGCGTGTGGGTGCGAGCGCGGTGCCGCCTCCCTGTGTCCCCCGGCCCCGCCGTCACGGCCCTCGGTCTTGACTTCACACCATTCCCTCCTAGTGCCTTACCGAATGACAGACAGACAGACAGACGCGTGTGAGGACTTACTTCCACTGGTACGCAGCGGCGGGCCAAGCTTGTCAGCAGCTGCCTCACTCTTCCGTTGTGCTGTGGTAACATTTTACTCGGGTCTTTCCTGCTTTGTAGTTTCCTCTTTGTTTCATGCCGTTGTTTCTCTTGGGCTGTCTGCAAGCAGGATGCCAGGGAAGCTGGCAGGACCCAGAGGCCAGAATTCAAGGATCTTGAGCACTGTATGGGAGCCAGATGGTGGCGGATGCTTCTGATGACAGAAATGGTTTTTATGGAATTTCCCTTTGGGGCCAGAAACCCAGAGACACCGTACCCTTCACTCCTACGCTTCTGTGCCCCAGCTCTGCCATGTGTGGGACCTGGGGTTTAGGGGTATCACTTGGCTTTGCCAGGCAGTGGCTTCCAGCCTCCAGGCCCAGCACAGCTTCCTGTGGCCGGCTGTGGAGAGGCCCGGAGGCCAGGGCTCTGTCCCCCGTGGCCCAGCCCCTCCCTGGTGTGCTCAGACCCACACCATGCTTTTCTCTGCCGCCAGCACCGTGTAGAAGGGCTTCCACTGTAGACAACCACCAGCCTGTTCCTGCTGAACTCCTTCCTCTCATTGCCCAGATCTGCCCAAGACACGTTTGGATTTTGGTATTTGAGGGGTCTGGTGGGCAGAAGGCGGGAAGGCCGCTGGTGAGGGTGACCGTGGTGCCTCCGCTGCACTTGGGAAAACACTCGCAGACAGTGAGGTCACCAGAGTCTGCCCTGTGCCGCCTTTGTGCCTCTGACCCCTGGAGTTTTCTCAGGCTTTGAACGCTGCAGGCGGTGTGGTGGGTGGGGAGCAGTCCCAGCCGCTCAGAGTGGACAGCTCTGAAGCTGGAAACTAACGCAGCTTTCTGTGCGGGGGCGTGCTTACAAGGATGGCTGTGATTGTTTGGCCCTGGCGTGGAGTCCTTAACCCACCCTTCAGCCATGTTCCCAGGGCACAGGGGTCTTCTGCTCAGCAGCCTGTCCTCCTCTTCCCTTCCTTTACCTCCTCCCTTGCAGGCCCTGAACGATATACTGTGAAAGGGTTTTCGCAGCGATGTCCACCGTCTTCAGTAGCGAAGCCGTGACTTAGCTCTTAGCTGTGAAAGAACTCTGGAAACTTCCTCACCCCAACAATACATTCTTACTTACCTTACGCAGAAATAAGTCCCCAAGCTGGAAGTGGCTTAGGGCAGGCCTTGGGCCGAAAGGAAGGACAGCACAACCTGCACAAAGCTGGGCACGTGCTGGCACACAAAGATGTGGGGGCAGCGTGGCAACAGCCCTGCTGCAGGGAGTCTCATTCTCTCACCATGATCAGTACCAGCATCAGCCGGAGGCGAGGTGGCACCCAGCCTGAGACCAGGAGCTGGGCAATTTAGAGGGGACGATGGAGCACCCAGCTGCCGCGGACCTGTGGGCAGCAGGTGGCAGCCGCGTTCCCTGGCAGCTTCTCGTACCGAGTCGCACGGCGTCGGCTCAGCAGCCTGCGTTTGCCACCCTGGGCAGGGCGCTGGCACGGTGCAGGTCTGCTCTCTTAGGGCAAAGATGACCTGCAAGTTCTTTTCATTTCCTTTTGTCTCCTTAAAGAGAAGCTTCTCACTCTTTCTCCTGAAGTTTTCTTTCCTTTTCTCCTCCCAGACAGGAGCGAAAGTTCCATGCTGCTCATAATGTTAATATTATCATGCTGATTATTTTATTTTTGTCATTGCCATTGTAATTATGATTATCATCCCGTTGCTATTTTAGTCAGGGTTTTAAATGCACATTTATTGCAAGCATCTTTGTGTTTTCCCTTTAATATTTAAACTTATTTTATTATGTCTGTGAGTATCTGAGTAGACTGGAGGGACACACAGATGTCCAATTTTGTCAAACAAAAAAAAAAGGAAAGACCCAGGATTTAGGAAAATTGTTCCTGTCATCTCTGTTCCACAAACAGCCATCAAGAAAGACCCACCCCAGAACAAAGTTGGAAGAAGGGTCACAACCTATGTCTGCACAGTGCAGCCTAGGCTCTGCGCAGCTCAGTCCCCACAGTGTATTTCCCTGGGCTCCCAGGGAGCCAAGGCCCGAGGAGGTAGCTTGTGCGTTTGGGGCTGCTGGCACGCCCCTTGGACTACTGAACCCTTAGGCAGTGTCTTCCCCAGTTCTCTCCTCTCCTGTGCATCTGGATCTGATGGCTACACTCAGCCTGCCTCACCTCTGCTACATAAGCCACACAAGTCCCTCTTTTCCCAGAGCTGGCCCAGCACCTTTGCAAAACACTCCCCTTTCTCACGAGTACACCCCGAGTGTGGCTTACGTCCCCTCCTGTAAGCCACTGGTCACGAGAAGCTGAAGTAAAAGTTGTGGGCAGCTGGTGCCCCTCGGGACATTCAGCCCCACTCTTCTTCCGGAGGAAGCAGAGAGCCCTCAGCAAGGTCCAGCAGCTGTCCAGACATCGCAGGCCCCGCCCCTTCATCACTGGCAAATGGAGACCCACAGCATAGCCACGTAGCCAGCCCCCTGGGCTCTGACAGCCTCAGCCCATGCTGTGGGTGATGGGATGCCTGTAGGCTGCCCAGCAAGCCCAAAAGCTCCCAGCCCATATGAAGAAAGGCTTGACACAAGCCACTTCTCTGAGCCGAAGCGAGTTGTTGGGCAGGGGATAGACACTCGGCAGATGTTCGTGCCACCCCGTCCCCACCTCACATCCTCTTCTAATCCTGAGGGCGGAGCCGTTGCGTCAGAAGCTGCAGATGGAGATCCCAGCATGCTTATTAGCACCTTACCCAAGTCCCCGCTGGGTGCTCCAGTACTGGGTCCCCTAAGCAAAGCTGCCTTCCCTCAACCAAACTCAAGTGGAGACACCCACCTCCTCCCTATGTAGACCCCAAATTCCCCAGCACATCCTCTACTCTGGCATGGGCTCCACCCTTCCTCAGGGAAGAAAATGAGCAAGGAAAAGTGGCAGGGACAGGTCAGGAGAGACATCCGGTTGGAGCCTTGTGAACCTCAGGTCAACCCGTTTCTGCATGCGGAGTTCTCACTGACCTGTCTGGGCGCTGGCCCATGCATCTCTGCTTAGTTTGGGAGATTTCCAGAGGAAAGGAGTGAGCAGGCCCTGGTGGGCGAGTCCGGTGTCGATGCCAGTTAGCCCTGTGGGGTGCAGCAAGTGGTTGGCTCAATTCAGAGGAAGGACGCTGGAGCGAACGGCCAGTTGCGTCCTGGGCTGCATGGACATGTCACGCCTTCCTGGTGGCTGGGTCTCTGGGGTCCGGAAGCCAGCTGTGCTCTGTCCTCCCAGCCTGAAGTACCCAGCCTGCCCAGACGCCACCGTGTCGGTCAGAAGGTCAGGAAGGGGAGCACACCTGGCAGGATGATGTCCCTTGACTCAGTCTTGGGAGTTGCAGACACTCATTTTGGAACAAGCTCGTGGAGGAGGAATCGGGTCACGTGAGCGTGTGTGAGTGGGGAGCGCAAACGTTCTTGGAAACCGGAGTGCGGAGACGAGGAAGCTTCAGGAAGTGTTGCTGATGGTTCATGGTCGCTAGAACGACACAGGTCCCCGCCGTTGTCTGGCCGAAGGCAGGTAGGGTGGGGCACAGCTGCGCTTGCTAGCCTGCCAAGGAGCCACCAGGACAGAAAGCGGAAAGAAAATAGCTCGTTGCCCTCAACTAGCAGAGAGAATGCAACAGAGAGCGAAGGCCCATCCGCAGGCCCCGCCTGGCCCTTGGTGAGGCTGGCAGCAGCCATTTGCCACAACACAACCCAGCCCGGGACGCACAGGCTGCTTTCCCGTCCGTGTCTTTTCTTTCTAATGTTTGACAGATTTTCAAAGGGGAAGCCTCAAAATGGAGCAAGCCAGAGATGTCCTTATCAAATTGGAAAGGGAAGCAAAACTGTTCCTTTCTGTAGCCAAAGAACCCTTCTCCAAGTCACATCCAGAGATGAGAGTCTGGCGTTCCTCTCTCTCCCTTCCAGGCAATAATGACAACGTTGGTGACGCAGTTCCATTTGTCTTTCCCTTGTGTCCTTTTTAAAATTGCTTCTTTGATAGCATTTATTTTTAAATTGCACTCATCCTGGAGAGGAGTGGCAGAGACCCTACGACACGCTGCTACAGGGAAGGGGCGGCGAGCAGGCCGGGCTTGGACACCTCCGCTCCACGCCTCACGACAGTTTCTCATCTCCACACCAGACTCAGATAAATCTCAGCCAGGCCGCTGGAGACTGGAACATGGCAGAATGGGATTTAAATGCAAAAAGAAACCTCGCAAAGGCTTTTCACGCTGTGGCTTGCTTCGCAGAGGTTTCTCGCCTCTTCAGTGCCGCTGCCCAAAGACAGGAGAGCGTGGGCTGAGCCTGGTCCTTCTCTTCAGGCTCCATGAGAATGTACAGCGACGTGGCCCTGGGAGCACCCATCACACAGCCGCAGCACACAGGGCCTCCTGGCCCCCTGCTCGACTCCCACAAGCCTTTGAGAGCCCCTCATCTCAGACCCCTGCCGGACAACAGTACACACGCTGCCTCTGTTCAAACTAGCAATATCCCTTAGGTAAGGACAGCATTTGTTAATGCTTGCAGTACTGCAGGTCTTGTGCCAAGCCCCTTAGGAGTTCATCTCATGGCACCATCTCTCTCTCTCTCTGTCTCTCTCTCTCTCTCTCTCTCTCACACACACACACACACAGTTGGCAGGCAAGGCAGCTGACTTGGTGGCACGTATTAAGGAATACAGTGGTGGTCCAGAATCCCCACGTTCCTAGTCACTTTTTGTTAATCAGAACTTTACTAAAATGTGATTTTGCTTCACTTTTTTTCCACAGCAAAGCGTGGCCTCATCTTTCTGATGGCCCATCTACCAACACGCCCACGTCCTGTGTGCCAAACACTGTGTGCGGAACTGCTCCCTGGTTGTCTTATCTCATTTTGTCTTCACATTATCCTTGTGAGACCAGCAATACCAGTCCCTCTACTGAAGAGACGTCAGGTGCGCAGGGCTGGGAAACCGCCCGGGGGCCACCCGGCTAGTAAGCGGGGAACCAGGGCTTGAGCCTGAGTCTGCCGGCTTCCGGAACTCCGCATGCAACCGCCAGCCTCAGCCGTTTGCTGTGTGTCTGTTGAAAAGAAAGGCTTTAAGGAATGTCACTCTGTGCAAAAAGAGACCCTGGATTGGATACAGGCAGAGGGGCAGAAGTAGTTTGACTTCTAAGGAAAATCTCTGGGGAGTTGCTTTTGATTCCTAGAATTCCTTTTAGATTTCTTTCCAGCAAACCAACTAGCTTTAGTGATGCTGCTATAACAAACTCTTAGGAGAGTAAAGGGGAAAAAGTATTCTTTTCTTCTTTTAAAAAAAATAATTTTTCTTGCTTATAGTTCACTCTAGAAAGGCAATACTAAAGGTATATATTTTTTTCAAAATACTATTTTTTACTGCACTTGATAAATATGACAGCTCTGATCTCTGCAATAGATCCACTCTTCAGCTCTGGGCAGAACCAGAGGCAGGGTTCACACCAAATTTGTAAATACCATGTGTAGGTCTGATGTTCAGCAACGTTTTTCTTTCTGTTAAAAAAAAAAAAGAAGAGGAAAGACAAGATGGCTTTTAGAAAGAGGAGTACAATTAAATTTTTCTTTCAAGACAGATACCCTTCTCCAAGAAACAGAAAGCGACAATTATATAAATAGAAAAATGAGCCAACTTTCAGGAACTAAAGAAGAGGGGTCTCTGGCCCTGGTAAGCGATTAATGATAACGCAGATGGATTTTCATTTTGGTTGAAAGGCAACAAGAATTGAGAAATGCTTTAGGACTAGATTTTTAATTTTCCAAAGAACTATTATCATGTGCTATAAAGCATCTGCTTGGTTGTTTGGGGTAGGTTTGTTTATTGCTTCTTTTTTCTTTTAAAAACTCTGTTGACCGGCTCCGGGCTTATTCACCTAAACCCTTAGGTGGTTTACACAAGTTCTGGAATCTTTTAGAACTTTGACTCCATTGGAAGCAAACCCATCTAGTCAGAATTTGAGATCCTGGTTGGTGTCAATAGGTGTTCTGGAATTCTGACAGAACACCTAAGGATTTGTTTTAGAAGGTTTTAGATACATTATCTTACACAAACTGTGACCTAAAATGGCAATAATTACCTCAAATGTGGGCATTCATCCTGGTTTTAGCCTTTTTTGAAATCACGTAGCCAGCTTGATCTTGAGATTTAAAAAACTATGAATTCTGTGTGGGCTAAAAATAATGATTAATGCATACCCTGGTTGTTGCTTAAGTGAATTCTGACAATAGTTCATCTTTACAGAAGAAATTAAACCGAGGAGGAGGTGATTCTTTGTGTGTTGTAATCAAATATGTTTCAACGCACACGCGGCGTATGTGCTCTTAGCTACTGTAAAATGCTGTTTAGCCTTCGGAGATACCAAGTGAGTCTCACTTTAAATGAGTAAACGAAGTAATTGACTATGGATACTTCAGCATATTTCTGGCTACATTTTATAGTTAAAGTGTTTTATAGTTTACATTTAAACTGGTACTTTTTAAAGAAAATTTCTGTTTATAACTGACACCTCCAAATCCCAGCAATTGCCTCCGTAGGAGGAGGCCGTGTCTCCCCAAGGCAAGTCTGTTCTGCCTGTGCTGTCCTGTAGCCCAGTGTGTGCACTCCCCTCCGTAACATTGGTGTCCAGGTGAGCTTAAGAGAATGAGAAAGGAAGTCAGGATAGAGTGGGAAGGGTCGGGCCCCAGCCGGGCCAGAGGTGGGGTCTCATCCGTATCAGATCCACGCTTGTCTGCGGGCCCCTGACACCTTGGAAGAGGTGGCAAAAACTGACCCCTGCTCCATTGAATTTTTTTTTGTCTTGATTTGAATATTTCACTTGTTCATAGATCCACTCGCTTCCACCCACTGGGCAGTAAAAAGACACTGGGATTCAGGTGGCCCCAGAGACCCGGCTGCTACTTCCTGGGCCCCCCAGTGATAGTCTGAGCAATGTCGCACAAGAGAACAGCACACCCCATGCCTGTACTCACCGGCTGGGGTTTCTGTGCATCTGCTGTCTTGTATTCATTCTCTCCTTTGAACAAAATCAGTGCAAAAGGACGCGTCTACTCTTCACCCATGGTCAGGCGGAGCTGTGAGGCCCGGCTCAGTGGGCGTGAAAAGTAGGATCAGTTCAGAGACTGTGAGCTGCTGAGCCCAGGGAGCTGGGGACACAGGGGCGCTCGGGCTGGTCCCCCAACGCCTGGTGCGCAGAGGGGCATGTGACAATGAGAGCACTTCAGGCGGACTGGGAATGCCAGCTTCCTGAAGTCTTGCTTGGTTTTTATTTGCTCTTGTGCCACCACCGAAATCTGGAGGAGCTGCTGTGACCTCAGGTGTGGTCCATCCCTCTCACAGCTGTGACCTCGAGAGCGGCAGAACCCTGGGCCCGGGGAACTCTCTGTTCCCGCCACAGCTTGGCTGTCCCCGGCCACCGCAGGGCAGCAGGGTCTCGTCTGGGTTTCTTGGTTAGGACTGTTACTGTGGAGTACTCTTATCCACCCTCCTACCTGTCTCCCGCCTTCGTGTGTGCATGTGCGTGTGTATGTGTGTGTGTGCTTTTCCTTTGCACTAATTAACCAAATGAATTTTGTGTCATTGTCTTTGGGGCTCACCCATATTTTTAAAAACTAGAGGTATAGAAATTGGCTCTTTTTTATTACTTGAAAAGTGTGTTGTAAAGAGGGCTCTGATATTGCTCTCTTAGCTCCCTTTCAACCAGGTCTCCAAACGAATCTCTCCTGGCACTGCCCCCCCCAACTTTCCTTGTGTTGGGTCACTGTCCCCGTGGCCACCCCTGCCTCGCCCTGCTGTCACCACAGCCCCATGCCCAGGCACCCGGGACTTCAGGAAGCTCGAGAGCCAACCCGAAAGGCCCCGCTGGGCTCCAGGGACGCCGGGCTGTGCGTGAGCCCCCTGGTTCAGCTGAGGAGGAGGAAGTTGGGAAGTAGAAAGTGACTGTGCCGTCTCTGTAGCCTTTGCGGCTTTGCATGGAGCTAGAGCATCCCCACCCCGCCCTTGCAAGGCGATGGCCCTGTGTGCACCCCCACAGCCCTCCGTGGCCCTGCTCATCTCAAGCTTCCTTCCGTGCTTTCCCAGGGCACAACCATTTCTAGCCCCCAAAGCATCTCTTCACCCTCTCCATGTGCATTTTTTTAACCAAATGAAGTAGATGAGAAAGGCACACTCTGGGGCCGCAGAAGCCCTCGTTAGTGGAATCACTGTATAGATAGAGCTGTTGATATATATGTTTGTGTATATATATCAAACCAAATTCTGATAGGAGAAGATAGCTTTATGGCTGAGGAGGAAGCGGAGCCCTCTAGAGGTCGGAGCCAGCCTTAGCACGCGCGTCCCCGCTCCTTCCTTCGCGGGCCGTGGGGCTGGGCCTGGGGCCCACGGCGCTCTCTGGTCCCCAGCATCAAGGGCACCGAGCAGGACGAGGGGTGGCCGGTCAGAATGACTGGAAGTTTCCATCCCATTTTGCTTTGACCACACATATCGAGCTGCAGCCTGATATTATATCACATTTCCAAAAATGATATCCATTACGATGGAAAGAGAGCGGATCTGTAGAATTGTTTACCTTCCAGCTGCCCACGAGTTCAGGACACTCTGGATGGACAGGCACACTTGCCAGAAAGCCAGGAGGAAGAGGAGGCCCGGCGACACCCGGGCCCCAGCCCTAGGCACACGCTCCCTCCCGAGGTCCCCTCGCCCAGGTCTTTCTCTACCGGCTCACCTTAGCTCAATCTCAAAACCCCACGAGGCCCTGGTCCGTTGTGTTTCTCACTGTACGGTTTCTGTATTAAAAGTGTTAATCCATGTTAATCTGTGTGAAAATTATTGCGTGCAACAGTATTTTCTCGTGTACCTCTTTTCCCTCTGTGAATTGTCCCACTTTTCTTTTTTATTTATAAACGTCTACTTTTTTAAAAGACAAACCAATGTGTTGTAGACCTCTATGTAACTATTCCTTAGTCTCATATTATAGGTATGTTATAAGAATGGATATTTTACTTGGCTTTAGAATGTTTTACAAGAAAACTAATTCTTAACTGATCAAGTCCTTGCTACTAAAATGCTTGTGTTCCTTCATCATGATGTCGTGTGCTTCTAAATTAATAATCATTTTCGTTGTAGAAAAATGGAGTGAATTTATATTAGTCTTGGAAACTAATAATAGCATTGTAAATTTATGAGATGATTTTAACAGAAAAAATTATAGAAGAATATAGTTATTTTAATTGTAATATTACTAACTGTAGGGTGAGAAGGGGGGTCCTGTTGTGGTGAACTATGTTATAGCTTGTTACAGTTTCTTTTGATCATTTTTTCGGTCTCTGAGGTGAAATGAGTTATTAATTAAAATTTGTAAACTCACATATGCATATTGTATATGTGTAGAAATGTAATCACACTTTGTCTTGGAATTACATTAAACTGTTTGGAGTCACTGTACGCTCTGCCTGGCATGCTCCTTTGTCCCACAGCCGCGCGGGTCAGGAGGCTGGGGAGGTGGCCGCGGCAAGGACAGCTCCCGGCCTCGGGTACGATGCGCAGCCCGTCACCACGTGGAACGCTGACAGGAGGACCGGGCGCTGCAGGTGGCGCTGAGCTCCTTCTGCTGATGCCTGTGCAGCTGGGGTAGCCTTCACCCACACTGTCCCCGCACTCTGTCCCCACAACCCAAGGCACATGTCGTCCGCTGTCCTGTGAGCTGGCCAGCGCCTGACCTTCCATCAGCAGTGTCGGGCAGCTGGGGAGCACCCCTCCCGCAGAAAGCCTAGGGCCCCACGTCCTACTCCACCGTGGTGCCCATCTTCCTGGGTAGCTCCTTTTTCCTAGTTATAGTAAAATTCATCACCAGGACCATTGTAAGTGTACAGCGAGTAGCATTCCCAGAACTTCATCACAGACAGAAACCCGCACCATAAACAGTAACCTTCCCTGCCCCCTCCCTCAGCCGCTGGCCCCCACCATCCCGCCTTCTCCGCTGAGAGTGCCTCTGCTGAGTGTTTCATACACATGGAATCCTCCCACATTTACCCCTTGGTGTCTGGCTTAATTTAGCCAGATGTCTTCAAGCTTCATTCATGTTATAGCCTATATCAGAATGGCCTTCTTCAGGGCTGAGTGGTATTCCACGCATGGATAGGCTCTTTTCGGAAGCAAGCTTGGGTCGCCACCCTTTGTGGCTATTGTGAACGGTGCCCCTGTGAGCTCCGGTGAGCGAGTATCAGCGCAGATCCTGCTTTCCATTCTTTTGGAGATACACGCAAGGGAATTACTGGACCATATGTAACTGCTGACATCCTGGGGAACCATCACACTGTTCCCCATGATAGCTGTGCCCTTCGCAGTCCAGCCAGCCACAAACGGTTCCGGTTTCCGCCCCAGTGCCTGTCCTGTCAGCCATCCCCCTGTGCCCTGTGCCTTGGGCCCTCCGGATCCCCCAGGGGTCTCGCTTCCCGGCCAGGCCCTCACTGCACCGGCTCCCTGCACCCCTTGCTGTGCCTTCACCAGGCAGCACAGAGCCTGGGCTGCTAGCCAGGGCCCCTCAAGGCCACCTCAGCTAAGCCCCGCCCCTGGTAGCGGCCTCCCCCCTCCCCCGCTGTCGTATCCTCAGAGCCCCTCACCCCCCTGCACCCCGCCATCCGGGGACCTTCGCTCCTCCAAAGCATCCCTCCTGAGTCACCTCCCCTGCAGAGCTCGCCCTCCTTAGCTCTGGGCCCTGCTGACCTGGGTTTCCAACCTCACGACTGATCCCTCTCACCCCCTGCCTCACTGGCAACACCTCTATCTTCCTCCACTGTGGAGCCATAGAACCCTTGATGTCAGGATTCGTCCTCCATCTCTGCTTCTGGGCCTCGGTGACATGCCAGGCCGAGCAGGTGGCCAGTAAATACTCGGGGGAAGAACAAACTGCTCAGCCCTCCTTTCCCCCACCAAGCTACCTGTGCGCCTTCCGAATCATGCACAACCCTAAGCTACCAAGGAGGCTGAAGCAAGAGGGTTCCAAGTTCCTGGCCAGCCTGGGCAAGTTAGCGAAACCTTGTCTCAAAGTGAAAGAGAAGGAAAGAGAAGAAGGAAGAGGGTTGGGGATGTCGCTCATCAGTAGATCACCCTGGGTTCTATTCCCAGTACGAAAAAATAAACATCAGCTCAGCCAGGACTTCAGATTACACAAAAATCTACACAAATAATTTTGACCAAACCAGAACTCGTCCGTCACACATTTTACTATTTATTTTTTAATTAGAACAGCACCTCCAGGATTCCTATCTGTGGAAAGAGGTAGGGAAAACAGCTCACTCAAGTGCGCCCAGGTAGTTATTGAAATCTAAAGGGAAAAAACAAATGAACCTTTCTTCCAGATATGTTGATTGTCTCAGGTATTTTGTCATAGTAACAGAAAGCTGACTAACATGTTACTGTCAATGCACACTCGATACTAGGGGAATTAAGAAGGGTAAGGTACTCACTTGAGCCAACGTGAGCCAAAGCAGAACTCTAGACCCTATAACAAGAGCACTTTCCTGGCTGTTAAATGGTGCTCTCGGACCTGAGGGGGATCTCTGGCTCCCAGGTCACAAAGCTCCCTTACTTTTAGGTGGGTTGCTGGGTGGTGGAGGCCATACCCTACCCTGTTCCTAACAGCCAGCTCTGAATGTGAGGGTTTTGTGTGGGACTCTGGCTTCCACATCTTCAATACTGAATGTGTATAAAGCACAGCACATGGGAGGGAGCATTAGACATAGTGCTGGCACATCTCTGTCCCGTGAGCTCCCTTTCAGTCTCTGCCTCCTGCTCTGAGTCAGGGAGGGAGACTCAGACCTCTTCCCTCACCTTCCACACGCCCTGAGCGACCAGCGCAGGCCATGCACACCTCCTGCTAGGAAGGAGGAGTGGGGGGCGGGCTCCATGGGGTCTTGGTGCTCTCTAACCTCATCTGAGAATGAAAACATCCCATGCCAAAACCAGCCTGGACCTCATCTGTAAGCAAGAAACAGCCAGCAGGAGCAGGGCCTTCCCCAGCATCTGAGATCAACCATCCATTCCTTCTGTCATGCGTTCATTTAATTATTTTTGGTATTTAGGGTCTCACTTTGTAGCCTGGGCTCAAACTCTTGGGGATCCTCCTGCCTCAGCCTCTGGACACTGGAATTATAGGCATGCAGCACCACGCCAGGCTGAGATCAGCCATTCCTTAAGTGCGCTTGTCTCACATGTGCACATCTGTAGAAGGTGCAAAGTTCTTTCTCCGGTGACACTGTATTTGATGCACTTCTAAAACAATGCTAGGCTCGGGTACCCTTGTGCTGAAACCCCGGCGCCCCCTCGTGTCTTCCTCTATTCTGTTTCAGTGTTGTCTTTCAGTTTCATAGCCGTGGCTCTCAGAACCTTTATCCAGGGATAGGGGTGCTGGTAAGAGAACCGATTAGCTACTGAAGCAGCGAGGAAAAAAAAAATCCACGCTTGGAGAAAGCCCTGCCGCAGGTCACAGGCCACAGAGAGGCTGCCGCGGGTTTGAAGCTGTCACAAGCCGCTGAGGCATGAGGGAGAAGGCCGGGGAGCAGCCAGGCGGCTCAGGGCGGCCCGGGCTCAGACAGCGCTGGGCTCAACTGCAAGCTCCGCTGTCGTCCGCCGGCGGCGTCTGGGAACCAGCTCACCTCTGGCTCAGCTGTGTGAACTGTAAGGTGGGAATCGCGTCGCGTGCGGTGAGAACCGGCTGATTATTCCCCAAGCGCAAACCAAGCCCCGGCCTCATCCTCCTGAGCAGCCCAGTTTTATTTCTGGCTTTCTTCACAGAGAAATATTACCAGGCCTGAGCCCCACCTACAACCCTCTCACACAGTTACTTGCACTGTCTCCCTCAGTTTCCGGCCAGATGGGAAAGATCTAGGGAGGGGGATCCTGAGGCCCCCGAGACTGCTGGGCCGCTGGAGGCCCTGTAGCCCCGACCCCAATAAAGCCCTGTGGGACAAAAACACAAAAGAGCAAAGCACAAGCCTTTTTATGAGTACACCCCTGAGTTTTTAGGCTTCTTCACTGCAGCAATTAGCCTACCTTTATATAGAAATTAGTTCCTCAAAGTGGAGTACTTGTGTAACAAAATCTAAAATAAAATACATGGCACTGGCTTAGAAGTTGATCAGAAAAAGGAAACTGATTTCAGGGGGTGGACAGATGACACCTCCTGTTGTGCCTCAGTGAAAGATGGGGTGACCCACTGCCACCAGGAAGCAGGCCACGTCACGACTGACTCCGTTAGCTCCGAGAGAAGTGCTAGGGAAAGGTTAGAACGTGCACCTTGGCTTCCTTCAGGAGGATTTTATAAGAGAGAGAGGAGCTTCAGAAAAAACAAGCCCAGCTGCACGATGGAAACAAGACACAATGGAATTCAAATTTCGGGAGGCTAAAGAAGTGAAGGAGTTGCATCAATAAAAAATAAGATGGCAGGGAGTATGGGTGACACACACCTGTGATCCCAGCACTCTGGGAGGCTGAGGCAGGAGGGTCACAAGATCAAGCTCACCCTGGGCAACTTAGCAATTTAACCAGACCCTGTCTCAAAAAACAAATAGGGCTGG
>NW_004955494.1:3558968-3573127 GCF_000276665.1 Chinchilla lanigera
CTAGGGATGTAGTTCAATGCAAAGGCCCTGGCTTCAATCCCCAGTACTACCCCACTCCACCCCAACCCACCCCAAAAAAAGACTGGCCCACTGGCTCAAACAATAAAATCTAATAAAACTCCACAGAATAAATGAACTCAGCCTGGAGCAGAGAAGACTGGGGCTGGGGCTGGGGCTGCCTACCTACTGCGTCCAACGCCTGCAAGGCAGCTGCCACTAGGCCAAGAGAGAGACACGGCATCATAAAAAAAGAAGACAACCTTGAGAATCTAGTCTAGAAAATAACTTGCATAGGGTGCAAAGAGACCAGAAGTACGCAGTTTCTGTACAGCCACGGACACCTCAGGTTTGCAGCAGAGCAGTGCAGAGCCTGCTTCTTCCTGTCTGCTATTCTGAGCTCACAGGCTGCAGATGCCTCAGCACTGTGCAAGGCAGGCAGCCGGGGAGCCCCCGACGGGCCATCGAGGACCCGGGCTCGGGGACACGGCTCCAGGAGGTGGCTGACATGTAAGCCCGTGAAGGGGCAGGGAGATTCCCCCCACCCCGAGTGAGGAGAGTCAGAGACTACCAGGGAGATGCCTCACCTGCTTCCAAAGCCAGGGACTGCAGAGCGCCACACAGGAGGACTGCAGAACTGCTCTAAGCCAGTGGCTTCTAAATGGGAGTTACTTTGTAGTGATCCCGTCCCTGACCAATTAGGTTCTAGGCTGGGAAATAGCCAATTTGTTCTTAAAGTTCAGAAGAGTGTTCAGAAGGTTTCCAGCCCAGAGGTAGCTGTGGAAAGTGGCAGAAGATTTTTTGATCCTATTGTAACAGTAAGAAAAATTATAAAAGTCATACTTCTCAAAATCCATCAGAGAAATACGGATACAAAGAAGCCCTTCCTAAGCAAGAAAAGATTTAGGCACTTTTGCTTTGGGGGCTGCTGAGTGGAAACTTGGTGACAGCGAACAGAAAGCTTTAAATGGAAATGACCCAGCCAGGCGTGGTGGCACACATCTGTAATCCCAGCACTCGGGAGGCTGAGGCAGGAGGATCGATGAGAATTCAAGGCCAGCCGGGCTACAAAGTAAATTCAAGGCCAGTGTGAATGGCATAGTGAAACCTTGTCTCGAAAGACAAAAAGAAAAACTAAATAAATAAATGGAAATGACCCTTCAGCTGGCCCGAGGATGGATCCTCATCACCCATATGCTGCTCTGCACAGGACTTCCAAGAGGCAGGATATCTTCATCTTTTGCTGCTGTAGTAAAACACCTGAGGCTGGGCAATTTGTACAGAGGTGTATGTGGGTCATGGTTCTGGGGATTTAAGAACTCGGCAGCGGCATCTCAGGGCTCCCACGGGCACCTCCAAGTGGAGAGTGCCATGACACCGTGGGCAAGAGGGTCAGCAATGCCAAGTGTCCACTGTGCAGGCAAAGTGCCACAACACAGCCGCTGCCTCCCAGGGGACAGGAGCGCCACCGGGCACGAGCAGAAGAGGATAAGGCCACACAGGCCCAGGCCACGAGAGGCCCTGTTTCAAGTGTGAGAGGTGCTGGTAATGAGGGCTGTGAAGGTCCTCAGGAGCCTGGAGGAAGCTAAGGGCAGAAGTTGTGTGTGACTGAGTCAGGAGATTAGGGAAACGCAAAGCTGGCTGGAGAAGAGGGAATGACCCGTAAGTTACAAAAGGCATGTGCAGAACAGCTCCCAAAGCCCTGCACAGGGACTGCCCCTGAGAACTGGACCAGGTTCTCAGTAGACTGGCCCGACGCCCAAGGGAGCCCTGGGATCCCCAATACAGAAGTTCTCTCGGGTTCTCTTGGAGTTCCTTGGACTGCATAAAAGACATACCCGGGGCAGGAAGGCTTTGCCATGATTACCTTCTACAATAGCCCGTGCTGTGTGTCCCAGATGCAGGGTGTACTGTTATCTCTGCTCTCTCACACCCTCTTTTTTAATTTACTTGGTCCAAGCTCGCTCCAATTTCTCTCCCACTCTTTATTTTCACTTTCTTAAATTAACTTTGCTGCTGCTTTTTGCTCATCTTGGTCAATTCTTTGTTCGGGACAAGAAGAACCTAGAATCCATCTCCAAAAGGAGAGTCGAGAAACCCAGAGCCAGGTGGCGTTTGGTTGGCGAGCCACTTTTTAGAAACGAACTGCCAGGTAACATGACTGTCTTGCACAAGAAAACGTGCAAGGAAGGTCAGAATGCTCTTCCTCCCCTCTCCCTCCTCACAGCTGGCCAGCTGGGCAGGACACGTGTGCCGCACAAGTAAGCTCCCAAGGGCCCTGTTGGGGGGACTGAGTTCAGATCCCGGCATCTGCAGCTCCAGCTTTGTGCTGGGAAGCAAACTCCGGACCGTTGTGTCTTTTCCTCCCCTTAGAATGAACCTAGGGGTTGGGAGCAGCAAAACACTGGTTGACCACTAGGGCGGCGCCAAACCACGCCAACAAGTCCTCAGGAAGCGCACCTCCCCTTGCATGGGGCTGGGAGGAGGCCTGGGCGACACTCCTGGCCCCAGGGACCCTCTTCTGGGTCTGTCCTCAGTGCTGCCCCCCTCTGGCAGCTGCGGGTACAGCAAGGGCCTTAAGCCTCAAGCAGCAAGCTTCGGGTACTTAATAAGAAATAAGGGGCAAGGGACCTGAGTTCCCTGTCCTCCCGAAGGGTCCCCTGTCCCCCACCACCTCCAGACAGAAAGAGGGCAGAGCGCCGACTTCTGTCCTCTTCACTGCCCGTTGCCCAAGGTGCTGTGCCCGCGGCCGTTTCTGCTGGAAAACAGCGCCGAAGATCTTAGCCCCACTTCTGTGGTACTGGGGACTGAACCCAGGGCCTTCGCATGGAGCTACATCTTCAGCCATTTTATTTGATTTTATTACTTTATTTTGCAGTACTGGGGACTGAACCTGGGGTCTCTGTACTGAGCAACATCCCTAGCCTATTTTTTAATTTTTTGAGACAGGCTCTTGCTAAGTTGCCTGGCTAGGTGCAAACTTGGAGCCCTCTTGCCTCAGCTTCCCAGAGAGCCAGGATTATAGGTGTGAACCACCAATGCCGTCTAAACCCCACTCTTGAGGTAGGACCCCATTGTGATGTGGGCTTGGACATGACACGACAGCACTGACCACTTCCTCCACCTGGGCCCCTGGCCGTGCTCCCCAACACATGCTGGGGGTGGGGGGCCCCCAAATTCTCTTAACATTTTATTGTGCACTGGCTTTCCAGAAGGAGACAGATAAGAAGCCACAGACAAACCCCACTCGATGAGCTCTCTGGAAAGCATGCAGAAGAGTCAACCGAGCCAAGCTGGCAGTGTTATCTGACAGCTTGGGCTCAGTAAACGACCTGGCTCCCCCCTGCACTCGTTCCTGAAAATGAGCCAGTGCCCAATGCATGCAGGGTTTCCTCACCGCCTGGCCCACCAGGAGGGGCTGCCTCAGAGGCCCAGGCTCTACTGCCACACACTGAGGGGCCGCAAGGGGGGCTCTCAGGGCCTCTCCAGACCAACCAGAGGGATAGGAAGAGGCGGCAGACCTTGTAAGCTCTTCCCCAGGCCCCCATGTCACCCCATCCTCCCCAAGGCAGAATAAGCCAACTTCCACAGTGTTCTAGAATGTTCTAGTGCTTTCTGTAGGGTCACCCATGATTGACATGGTGTCTGGCACACAGCAGCTGGGGGGAAACATTTACCATGTTGCATTACACAGTAACGCCGGAGCCAGAAAGGCACCTGCCCCTCAGGCAGTAACTTCACAGCCTGTGCAGATCAACTAAGGCCCCGGGCTACCACACGTGGTCTTTTGTTTTTCCACCCTTGGCCCCTGCACATCACCGCCTGAGAAGCCAAAGCAAGCGCATGTCTGTGGAGACCCCGCCAGCTGTGACCCCGGAACAGACTGCAGCAGCTTCTCTGACGCCAGTCATCTCTTTATTCCGTTAGTGACCGATACAACAGCACCACGGACACAGCGGGGGGCCCTGGCCGGGGACCCCAGGAAGGCAAAGAGGGTGGGCACGGGGCCTCCAGGCCTTGGGCGGGGCTGGCCGAGGTGAGGGACACCTGCCAGCCTGCCGCCCCCGCACTCTGGAGAGGGGCGGGCCTGCGGAGCCCACGACTGGTGACAGTGGGACACCCGGCAGCTACCAGCCTTCCCCACGGCACCAGGGCCGCAGCGAGCAGGGAAGGTTCCAGGCGGGGCTGGGGAAGGGCCAGGGGCGGCTGAGGGACACTTCTGGGAAGGGCCTGTGCGTGTGTGCTTGTGTGTGTGTGCGTGTGTGTGTGTGTGTGTGTGTGTGTGTGTGTGTGTGCCTGCGTGACGGGAAAAGGTGACCACACTACTAGCATATGGGATTCAAATGCTGAGCCGCAGGACCTGCCTGGGGACAGAGGGAGCAGGAACCAGGGACCCAGGAGCTCTGGAGCCTGAGAGGGGACAGGACAGGGACAGGTCCTCCCCAGCTCTTCCCCCCGCAGAGGGCAGGCGGCTGTGCTGCAGGCTGGGCTCGGAGCAGAACCTCTGCCCACCTCTGGCCTGTCCCTGTCACGTGTAGGCCATCTTGCTGCACACCCAGGGCCGGGTCATCAGACACTCCGTCGACACCAGCCGGGTGGGCTCCACGAAGACACACTCGCCTGGGCCCGAGATGGCGAATCTGTGACCGGGAGAGAAGAGACCAGGAGCTCGGGACTGGCCCGTTCAGCCATCACGGTTCCCCAAGAGGCCCTGCGTCCTGTGCCAGCACCACGGCACCTCCCAGGACAGCCAGCCCGGGGCAGCTTCCGGCACAGCCTGCCCGTCTCCTCCCGTGCCCCAGTCTCCTCCCAACACCCCCGGCTCTCCCCGCCTCAGGGCAGCCTCATGTGCCAGGCTCGGGGACCAACCTGCGCATGCCCTCCCTCCCCCCGCAGCACCGGCTGCTCTGCAGACCATGCCTCGTAGCCCTGTGGGGCGCTGTGTCTGTCCCCACAGTCCCCAGGCAGCCAGCCTTAGAACGGGCTCTGTCACTCTCACCCCGGCTCCCAACAGCGCTGGGGGCGGGTACATGTGAGACTCAGCGGTGACACACAGGCTCGGGGCACACCGGACAACCCCAGTACACTGGACGGCAGGGGCTGCGTCCCCCCTGAAACCACACATGGGCCGGGTATGTTGTGAAGGTGCCTAGTCTGTTCACCCTGACCTCAGACCCCTGGCGGCAGGGATCCCACAAGCAGGGCGTTTGAAGGACCCCAGAGCTTCAGCCTTGGGAACACTCCCGTGTCATCACCATGGGGCTGGCACCCCTGGCCCGATCCTCTGAGATTCTGTTCCCCTACAGGATCCTACCGGGTGTCCTTAGCATCAACGGCCAGCACAGCCCTACACCACCATCACCCTCACTGTCACAGCCACACACCTGCCCCCAGCCCCTCCCTGCTGCCACCCTGGCCCCCAGATGACAGCACCACTGCCTCCCCGTCTCCATGGGAAAGTGGGTGCCCGGAGAACGTGTCTGGCCAACGTCCTCGGATCCCCTTTCCTCCACAGTGACCATACTTAGGCGGCACATGGCGGCCCAAACTGCGGGCTCCATTTCCCCCCTCCCGCGGGCCAGGTGTGATCACGTGACCCTGCTTTGGCCAGTTGGGCAAGGCCGTCTAGGACACACCCTTCCTTTATCTTCCCGCCCTTCCGGCCAAGGGGATGTGGAGGAGCCACCCTGAGTGAGTGCTGCACACATGGAGTTGGCATAGGCAGAGCCTGGGCTTTTCCCCCGAGCTCTGAGGGCCGCGTGAGGCCGAGCTATCAAGCCAGGCTGCACGCGTGAGCAGAGAGCACGAAAGCCATTTTCCTGGGTGGCCCCCGGCCACAGCCCCCAGCTAGCATCTCTAGCGGCATAAAACGGAGCGTTTCTCTCCACAGCCGGCTCCCAGGGTCAGGCCTTCTTTACAGGACGAAGCCTCAGCTCACGTGTCTGGGTCAAACGGGTCCCCATTGACCCAGTGGAATTCATCCCCAACTCTGCGCAGGCCAATCCAGGGCTCCCTCCTTGTGAACTTGAACATAAATTCCTGCAAAAGCAAAGAGGAAAGAAAGCATCCGTGTCAAAGGCAGTCGGGACAGTGCTCATGACGCAACCAAGCCCGGATTGGAAGAGTCACTGCCAGGGCGCACAGAATGGGAGGGTGATGTGGCCTGAGACCGGAAGAGAGGAGCCGGGGACGGAACCCTCTGAGCTCCCCACAGCCACCCCCAAGAGCCTGCAAGGCCTGGCTGTGGTATACACACCCACTGGCCGGGAGGCCTGCACAGCCAGGCCCTCGAGCTCAGCAGCTCTGGCCCGTCCTGAGCAGCAGGAGACTTGGGGACTCCCATGGGGTGGGTTATGCGGGACAAATCTCAGGACTCAGATTGGCTGTCCTACCTGTGTCCTCCTGGCCCTTTCTCTGCAGAAGGGACAGAGAAACACTGTGTACCAGAGACGGACAGAAGCTGGCTTTAGACTCTGCTGTTCTGGATTCCTGCCACGCTGTGGCTCAAACCCACACTGACCAAGCTTCGTTCATTCTGTTTCTTTCACATTTCTATTGACAAAACTGGCCAGGCTATTAAATGAGAGCGTGTCCTGAGTTGGAACAATAGAAAACGCTGATTTTTTTTTTTTTTGAAGTTTACAAGTTTGTTTGTTTGTTTGTTTTTTGAGACAGGGTCTCACTATGTAGTGCAGGCTGGCCTGGAGCTCACTATAGAGCCCAGGCTGGTCTCGAACTCATGGCAGTCCTCCAGCCTCAACCCTGGAGTGCTGAGATCACAGACATGCGCCACCTCGCCTGGCCGTAATTGGTAGCTCTTACACTTTATAATGCTGAGTGGGCTGCAGTCAGCAGCCCTGAGCATGGAGGGGGACCTGCCCAGACCCCTGGGCCGTCTGCACACCTATGGCTAGGCAGTGGGGGGATAGCTCCCAGACACGTGTCACAGGGAACGTGGTGTGCCCGGCCTGTGGCTCTCCCTGAGCCCAGGGGCCCTGGGGTCACCCTCACCAGCTCCTTCTGGCTCTGGATCACGGCCAGCGCAGCCTCGTGGGTGTGGCAGTACTGTCTGCCCGTGTTCCAGTCTCTCGGTTCCTCAGAAAAGAAGTAGCACTTCCTTCCGTAGAGCAGCCAGTCCTCCGGGCAGGGCGCCTCACACTTGATACAGCCCTTGGAGGCTGCGGGGAGGAGATGGGGCTCAACATCCGCCACCACAGCTGGCCGCCGCCTGGCCCCCAAGGGTCCCGCCCTGCTTCCCGCGCCTCCCTCCACCTGCCCCAAAGAGATGCTGCGGAGCTCACAGAGCCCGCACGTAAAGGATCAGGGACTAAATGTGTGACGAAAGGGAACTGGGAGGCTGGCGGGTGTGTCGCCGCCAGGGGGTGGGACAGCAGGTGAGCCTCGGGGTTCCTCTCTGCTCTCTCCCAGCTCCCAGGCATGGAACCCCAGAAACTCAGACTGGGCAGGAACTGCTGGAAAGTTCTTGCTAATACTGAGTCCCAGCCCGCCCTCTTGTGAGCCAGGCCCACCTCCTGTGACCAGAGCAGACCCGTTCTGGCCTCTGCCTCTCCGGGAAGGGGACGCCAGCTTCCCTCCTTGCCACTCCAACGCCATCTCCTCCACCACTCCTTGCAAGGGACGCTGCCGTCGGGACAACCGCAGAGCCATGTGCGGGGGCTCCGCCAGCGGCGCTGTGAGCACAGCACCGCCTTCCCACCTGCAGACTGCCGCGAACAGGCTCGCCCTGGGGCTCCTCGCAGGAGACAGGACCTGCTTCCGAGCCCGGGTCCCAGGGCCCTGGACAGGCGTCGCTCATCCTTGAAGTCTGCTTCTACTTAACCTTCCACATCTACCTCATTCACTTTGCTCAGCGCTTCCATTTTTAATGGTGAATTTTAATCTTGATTTTCCCCCATTTGTCACATGGAATTGTCTGTGGATTGCTTTGCTGCAAATTCGATAAGCACATTGTTTGTCTGTTTGTTTTCATACAAGTGATTGATTAAAATGCAGAGTGAAGTAGAGCCAAGAACACACCCTTGGTACTCAAAGGCCTGTAGAGTCCTCCCCAGGGACCTACAGCCATGTGGACAGCGATTAATTAGGGGCAGGCCCCGGGCAGACCGGTCAGTGAGAGGCAGGCCCCTGGGAGGACAGACCCGGATGAGAGTCTCCCAAGAGACGTGGTGGCGCCTCGCCAGAATCACGGAGGGCTCTGTCTACACCGTGCCGACACCCAGCCTAGCCAGAGAGTGAAAGAAAAACGAGGTCCAGCTGGGCCCAGTGGCCATGATACCCAGTTCTAAACACTCCTGAACCCAGGGCTTATCGTACAAGTCAGAGAGGAGGCCATGGCGGGCCTGATTGCCAGTGGTCTTCTCCCCATTCTGAGAAGTCTACCCTTGGTCTCAGTGCTTCTCGAAGAGTAAAGACAGAGGCCCTGAAACCCCTTTGCAAACCCTGCAGAACCACCACACTCGTTGACCGGAGTCCCCCAAGAGTAGCCGAGTTCCCTGTTCATACAGCCGCACCTGTCCTGTTCTCTTTCATTCCCACAACTTATCAAAGAAGCCTAGACTCTTCCCTCTGTTAAAAAAAGTGAAAAATCTTCCGCTTCTTCCAGTTTCCTTTCTTTTCTGCTAACTGCCATAAATGTAAATATTAACAAAAATTTTGTCTTTTTCCCTCTGATCTGTTGGTGGAGTTCATTTGCCTGTCCCCAGGGTTATTCGCACGCACACACTCTCCACCCCATCTCTGGGAAATTCCTAATGTGAATTCCTCACAGTTCACCGCATGTGTCTCCTGCTCTGGGAAGGTGCAAGCAGCATCCCCTCTACCACTGCACTTATCCCTGGACAGAGGGGATACTCTCACCCTCACCTTTTTTAATTGCTAGCAGTTGGCCCAAGGTCTAACATACAGCGGGGCTCAATAAATGTTCGTTCAATTAATGTGATTTTTTTTTTCAGTACAGGGGATTGAACCCAGGGCCTTCATAGTAAGCTATATCCACAGCCCTTTCCTTTATTTTATTTTTCATCGTGAGACAGCGTCTTGATAAGTTGGCAAGTTGCCAAGTGGCCCACGCTGGGCTTGAACTTGCAATTCTCCTGCCTCAGCCTCCTAGAGTATAATGTGATATTTAAAGTCCCTTGCCCTCAAACCATCTCCTGCAAGAATCACCACCTACTTGACCTACATCAGATTTGTCTTGAGTTGTCACATCATTTAGGAAATAATACCTGGGTACCCTCTCCACCCACACTGCTTCCAAAAGGATACCCTGTGTATGAATGGATTCTTTGGGGCTAAAATCTCACCAACAAGTAACACTGTGTCTCAGACCTGCTGTGTCCCCCTGAGCTCCAGGGACACCAGGAACTTCTCTGTACCTCATGAGCTGAGCCTCCAACAGGTCACACGAACCTGGGACCCAGAATTACACACTCACCCAAGATGCTCATCACCACCAAGATGGCAAACAGCAGGACTGCAATCGCTCCCAGCAGGAGCCGCGTGGTGGTATCTGCAGAGAGGAGAGAGGTGTGTGTCCAGCTGCCCACATGCATGTCAAGCACGCATGTCAGAACCTGACCCTTTCCTGGTCTTCATATTATGCCATCACGTGACACATCAGTTTGTTTATCCATGCACCTGTGGATAGCCCTTGGATTGCGCCCACCTTTGGCTTCTGTGAATAATGCACGCAGAATTTGTCTGCTGCCACTGTCAGGGGCCAGGCCACCTCAGGAGGGACTGCCCTGGGAGGCCCCCTGGGCCATGCCCTGACTGTAGGGGTGGCCACTGGAGGTCGGGCTGCCCTCTGGAGCAGGGGGCCCAGGGCTCGGAACCCTCCTACCAGCTGGTCCGGCAGGAATGAAGGGGCCCAGGGCATACTCTGCCTTCTCCCTCTGGCTGGACCGCTTTCTCCAAGGAGGATCCCTGTGAAATCATGACTATAGAGCAAAAAGTAGATGGCCCATTCTGGACACTGGTGCTGGTCTCTTGGTCCTTCTTTTCAGCACTGGCCTTCCTTCCAGCCATCACCCCTCAGTAAGGGGAGTCACTGATGAGGAGGTAATCCACTATTTTTCACAACCCTTGGGCTGTAACTACTTGTTGGATCTTACCTGCATATCTTTGTTTTCCTGAGAAGCCACTTTGAGGATGCCAACATGTATTGCAGCAGCCATTGATGATTTCCTACCAAGCTGTCCATAACTGTGTAATGTTTGTATTGTTCCTATGCTATTTTGTAAACGGATATATGTTTGTTACTGTATGTTTTCAACAACAACCATTGGGAATAGTCAATGATTATTTGATTGATCACTCATGTATAGCTCTATTTGTTTTCCCTAGAGACCACTTTGGAGAATCCAAGCTATAGTATAACAACCATTGATAATTTCCTGCCATTTTTGTCTGTAACTCACTATTATTTGTCTATTTGTTTTCCTGAGAAACTATCTTCAAGATACCAATAGGTAAAATAACAACCACTGATAATGTCCTACCACTTTGTCTGTAATTCGGTGAACCCCCCTACTGCTATGTTGTCCTTCTTTTACTCTTTAAAATAAAAATAATAATGATAATAATAATGCACACAGATTTCTCTGAGTCTTTGCTTTCCTAGCTACATGCCTCAGTGTGGTGACTAGTGCATTTCACATTTCCACACGTCCTCACCAAACTTGCTGATTTCTTTTTCCTTTCCTTTCCTTTTATTTTCTGCCGTCTTAACCTCTGTTATGTAATGTCTTGGCCATTAAGAATTCCACATAAGAATTTTGGGAGGGAACTAGCATTCAACCCAAAACAACCTGCTTAAAGAAGTGGCCCCTGGAACTCTCTCTGACCTGCCTCAATCTGGCTGGTTGTTTCCTAAACCTCACTGTCACCTTGGGGTCTCTACACCAATAGGCTGAGGATTTCCCTCTCCCTCTGCTGTGCTGACTTTCCTGCTGCTTCTCCCCCTTTCTTCCTCTGTCTCGGTTCATTCCTTCGTCATGCAGGAGTACATCTTCCAACAACCATCGCAGAAAAGGTACGCTGTGCACCACCCCAAGGAGCAGCTCTTCCCCTTGTCCCCACGGTGACCATGCCCCTGGAGTTGTAAGCTCAGAGGCCTGACTGTACCGAATGGAAGGAACTCCTCAGAATTTCGGAGGTATTAATTCCCTCCTAGCCCCGGTGTTGCTCTTGAAAAGGCAGCACAGTTCCATCTCAGTAATTATTCCTCCTATGCAATAGCCCATAATAGATGGAGTTGAAAGGTGCGGTTTATTTGGGTTTCTAAATGTGTATCATTTAGACTAATATTAGAAGGAACAACTGAAAAACTCTGGCTTGTAAACCCAGACAAAGCTCCCATCATCCTTGTGCCGGTGGCCCCAAAAGGCCCGTGGCTGATGTCCCTCCATCGTCAGGGGCAGAGCCTGGCCAGCGTCATCCTGACTAGGAGAAACCATCAGATGTGCAGCTTGGTAATTCGTAAATCCGTAAGAGGATTTGCTAAATGCACCTCTGTGGTTTTGATCAGGAAGTTGTGGGTTTCTGCCTAATCCAGAAACTTTCAACATTAAAAATTCAGAATTGGTGAGAACTGAAAAATCTATATAGTCTGAGGAACAGAGAATCACTGTGTCCCTTCTGCGTTGTCCTGGCCACTGTATCCCACGCCCACCCCCAGCGCCAGAAATATCCAAATCTCCATCACCTCGGTGTCCCCAGAAGCCAGCTGGCGCTCTGGGTCACCTTGGCCGCCTCTGGCTTGAGCCCGGGTGAAGGAAACAGTCAGTCCACAGGAGAGACCCAGCCATGGGAACTTTCGTCCACCTTTCTGCTTCTAAGGCCACCACCCATCCAGGGAAGTCTCCAAGCCCTGGCCCCCGCCTCGGCTCAGCTCTCGGCTACAGCAGTCCCCAACCTGGGAGGAGGCAGCACGGTCTACACCAGAGGTGCAGCTGTCTGAGGGGGTGGGGGAGAGAGCCGAGTGCACAGTGGAGCGCAATCCGATTCCCTCCAGTGAGCCTGGCGAGCAGAAGTCCTTGGTCACACAGGAAAGGGTAAGAGCGCTCACGTCAGAGGGCCGGGGCGAACCCCGCGGGGCGGTTCATGTGTTAGCACCCAAGCTGTGTCCTTCGGAGCGACACAGAACCTCGGGCCATGTCCTCCCCTACAAAACAGATGGCGCTCACCAACCCCACTTGAGGTGAGCATTAAAGAGGACGAAACTCACAGAGCAGGTGCCTGATAGCTTCCGTGCCCCTGGAGGCTCAGCCGGGCCAAGTCGAGAAGTGTCTAAGCCCAGTGTGGTGGCACATGTCTGTGACCCCAGCACTTTGGAGGCTGAGGCAGGAGGATCGCTGTGAGTTCCAGGCCGGCCTGAACTACACAGCAAGACCCTGTTTCCAAAAAAAGGTATCCCCTGTCTCTCAAGATAGGTGCTTGGCCAAGCAGAGGTTTCAAGGCCCGTATGGCCCTGGATCCCACACCCACTGGGTCATCACATGGATCCCAGCTTGGGGAGGGGAGTGGACTCGAGGTCAGTTTCAATTGATGGCGAGTCACCCACGTTCCCTGGCTCCACACCCGGGAGCTGGGACAAAGGTCACCATGACAGAGTGCGCACATGGCCCTTGGTCTGTATGACCCCCCAGAGGTAGAACTCTGACCACACAGAGGAGGAAACTGAGGCTCAGGCGAGTGTGGAAAGTGGCCAGGCACATGGGGGCAGGGTCTGGATCAGGTTCCCCAGACACTTTGCACCCAGCGGCTGGCACAGCCCCGGGCTGGGACCTGTTAGGCCAGGAGCGTGCCCAGAGCCTAGCACAGAGCCCGGGTGATGCAGAAAGAGTGAGGGAAGGTAGGGACCCAGGGTAACAGGGCCAACGTGAGAGGACCACCCTAGACCCGGGCTCCCCTCCTCGGACACCAGGGAGGGCCCAGGAGACTCCCGGGACCAGCACAGGGCAAGTCCCCACCGGGATGCGGACTCCGTGTCCCAAGACCCCTGTACAGACGTCAAGGCCCAGAGGGTGATCACTGAGAACAACAGGCTCTCAAGGGTGGGGGTGCTCCGGGGGACACCAGTGGCTGGAGTCACAGCCAGGCAGGGAGCCACGCCAGGACAGGTGAGACTAGGCTGGAGCACAGGTAGATGCCACGCATGGGGGGACAGGACGGGTGCCCAGAGAGTGTCTCTGGTCGTTCTCCCACTCCGGGCTCCCCTCCAGCCTACAGCCAGGCTCAGCAGCCACGGTCAGCGGGGCCAAGGGCAGGGTGGCAGGTGGAAGCCTGGGCACAGATGCGGCCCAAGGCCCCTCCTGACCGCTGCCCGACTTCTGCAGTGCCTGGACCGCGGTCCCACCCTCTGGACCCTCAGCCGCTAATCCTTGCTGTGGCCTGCAGGGTCCTTCAGGCTCCTCCTCCCCACCACACCCCACCCTGAGACAGGGGCAAGGTTCCCCACCCAGGCTGCCAGCCACAGCCACCTACAGCCTCCTCTGTCTTTCCACACCCCCGAGCAGTCACCTCCTCCAGGAGGCCCTCCAGGAAGACACCCCTTCCTACTTAATGCTTCCAGGTCATCCTCTGCCCTTGGACTCGGGGTCCCAAGAGTACCCCAAAGAGAGTGGAGGGCGGTGAGCCCTCTCGTCCCCTCCAGCGTCTCTCCAGCCAACACGAGTTTCCTGGACAAACTTGAAATGCATTCCCACCGTGGCTGCTGCCCGCTGGCCGGCCGGCCGCTCCCTGAGGCAGTCGGAGGGGCAGGGGGAACGGATCGTGCAAGAAGAAGCCCCCGGGCTCCCGCCCGCGCCCCGGCACCAGCAGCCCCTGCTCGGCCCGCAAAGGGCACGGACGCCACGGGCGCTGCGCTCCCGCCCGCCGCACGTGCACGAGCCTTCCCGCCGGGGCCAGGCGCAGCGCGAAGCGGCTCCCAAGGTCACCGGCGGAGTTCGCAGCCGAGGTGGCGCGGGCTCCCGCGCTGGCACCCGCGCTGGCACCCCAGGGCCTTGGGTGAGAGGATGCCCGGGCGCGCCCCAAGGTGACCAGGCGGGCCGGCCGCGCTTACCCTCCAGGGCCGCCTTCCAGCTGGTGCTGCCCTCGTAGCCCGAGCCCGATCGCCGTAGCAGCCCCTCCGGGCCGCGGGC
>NW_004955494.1:3573372-3656229 GCF_000276665.1 Chinchilla lanigera
CGCGGCTGCACCGGGCACAGCCCGGCTCCCCGCGCCGAGCCCGCCTGGAGCCGCCGGAGACTGTGCGCAGAGGGAGGCGGAGCCGAGGACGCGGGAGCGGGGACAGACGGGTCCCCAGCCCGCCCAGCGCCCCGCCGGATGCTGCTGAGCAGGAGCCGTATGACAGCTGTCCCAGGGCCAGCAGACCCGGCTGCCCTCTAGCTCCACCTCCCGGGCCTCTGCCTGTCATCCGTTAGAATGGGAATAAAGTTCACCTGGGCAACAGGACGGGGCCCAAAGGGTATAAGGAGGCCGGAGGAAGGGGAGGGCTTTCTGAGCTGCCTTGGGCCGAACAGAGAGGCGGGGACTGGGCCTTGGCCCCCAGGTTCCGGATAAAGGAAAGTGTTGCAGAATCCAAGGGATGAGAGAGATCACTGGGGAAAAACAAGAGGATTTTATCAGGTGTGCACCTGCTCAGCTCGACCTTATGATGTCCAGAATGGCTGAGCGAGCTCTAAAGGGAAGGCTCCAGTTTTCACACATTTTGCTAGGGGAGTTGGTCTTCCTGGCGGAGAGGCACTGGGGAGGAGGGAGGGGTGCAAGCCGGGGTACAGAAGCAAGGCAAAGCAATTAATCAGTTAGCCTTGAAAGAAGACAGAGCCTTATGAGTCTTGTGAGAACAGAGTGTCATAGACTTTGTTTACGGGTCATGGTTACCAATCTTATCTGTACCAGGACAAGGAGTTACAGCCATAGGGTAGAGGGCTGTTTGAGGGTCTGAGGGGGGGTTGTTCAAGGCTGCTAAAGCTTGTTTTCCCTTAAGTCCTGCTTCATTCCCCTCTTTGATGCTATCTATAATAAGTTTTAATAGAGAGCATCACTATTATTACCATTTACCCCCATTATGGGGGGTTGGTTCCCTACTGGGCAGAGAGAGAATTATAACAAAAAGGAAAAGAGACTTATGTTGCTGTAATTCTGTGTTGATCCTCAAGCTTCAGGCACGTGTAGATGAACTAGATTCTGGGGTGACCAAAGCAGGGCTGTCATCTTTGGCATCAGTTCAATCTCAGGATCAGTGGTTTGGAGGGTCTGGGTCCTGCCGGCTGGTTCACTCATCTCAGGCTGCTTGTTTCAGCTGATTCTGGTGGATCCAAGGCATAATTCCTGTAACTTTCACAGCAGTGGGTGAGGGCAATGTTACAGTATGGGGCCCATCCCATAAGGGAGCACGGTGGTTGGATTTCTTTTCTTAATCCAAACAAAGTGCCCAGTTTTGAATGGGTGTACTGAGTCTGTCAGGCTTATGGGCATTCTCTCTTGTACCCAGCCATGAATATCTCTTTTTTTTTTTGTACAAGGAATCGAACTCAAGACCTCACGATTGCCAGACAGGTGCTGTTCCACTGAGCTATATCCCTGGCCCCATGAATATCTTGCATGGCTTATTCCCAAACCCTGCATCTGTCTCCTTAAGATCAATTTTCCTAACTTATAGGGATTACCCTTAATTTTACCTGTGATTAGGGGTGGCCAGCCAAACAACATTTTATAAGGGGATCCCCGTTTGTTTGGCGGGGATGCACTGGACTCAGAGAAGGGCCTCAGGCAGGGTTTGATCTCATCTGAAGTGGGTTTCTTGACAATATTTTTTTAACAATTGTTTGAGTGTCCGATTTATGTGCTTCACTTTTTTCTGAGCTCTGTGGCTGATATGCTGTTTTATCTTTAACATCTGTATGAGCTGCTGGACTCTCTTGGCTGTGAATGCTGGTCCACTGTCTGACCATAAGGTCAGGGGCAGCCAGATGTTGGGATGGTGTCTCTTAATAGCACCTTGGTCACCTCTCATGCCCTTTCTGTCCGCGTGGGGAAAGCTTCAGCCCGTCTCAAAAAGGTGCAGAAAAGCACTAACATATAGCAATAGTCACCAGCTTAAGGCAATTCGGTAAAATCCATAAGCAAGTTTTCACATGGGGCAGCTCCTGTTACCTGGATGCCTGGGGGCCAGGTTAGCCCTTGCCTTTCATTGTTTGGGGCACAGGTCAAGCATTGCCCACAAATAGCCCAAGCGATGGCAGTGAGTCATGGCACATAGAAATGGTGGCCTCATGGTATTTTTAATGTTGTCTTTCCCATGTGAAACCCCCGATGAAATTGTTTTACAAACCCGGGGCCCGACGTGTGTGGGGTGGCTAGCCTCCCATCAGCAAACTTCCGCCATCCCCCTTTACATACTTTCCAGCTTCTCAGACGCACAGGCTTTCTCTTTTGGAGAGTAATTTGGAGTCTCTGGGAGGGGTGACTCTGGGACAAGGTGCGTGCCTAGGGGCCCTCTCTCAGGTTGGGTGGCTGTCATAGCTGCCCATTTTGCTTCTCTGTCTGCTTTCTAGTTCTTTCTGGCTTCTAATATTCCAGTTGTTGGTGCCCTTGCCATGCATAACAGCCACTTTCTCCAGGGCCTATACTGTGTTGAGCAGTTATAAAAGTTCGTCTTTGTACCTTATTTTTTCCGCCAATCAGTACAGTCCTCTTTTCTGACATATGACCCCCGTGTACATGCAATGTTGCAAAGGCACATATTGAATCAGTATGGATATTAGCTTTTTTTTGTCCTTCACCAGGAACAGAGCCCTTGTCAAGGCTACTACATCTACCTTCTGGGCTGAGGTTCTGTTGGGCAGAGGCTGGGCGTCTACCATACAGTCCAATGTCTAGCACAAGCCTACTCCCATCTGTGAAATATTTGATATCTGGGTCTCCAAGGGGACAATCTGTGAGATCTCCCTGGCCCAAGAACACTGCGTCCACTACTTCCACACAATCATAAAGGGGGGCTTCTGGTTTGACAGGGAGCCAGGTGGCTGGATTAAGAGTGTTCCCAGCCTCTAAGGTTATGGGGGGATTTTCGCATAGGAGCCCTTGATAACAAGTCTTCCTTGGATTTGATAGGCTGTGGTGCCCTCTCTGGTCGATTAAGGTTATAACTTAGTGCAGTACTTGAACGGTCAGTTGTTGCCCCGTCAGCTTCCTGTGTCAGCACAGTGGCAGCAAGTGCCCTGAAGCACGGCTATCCCAGGGCAACAGAGTTTAACTGTTTGGACATGTATGCACTGGGAGATGCCAGGATCCTAAGACCTGAGTTAGGACCCCTATGGCCATTCCCTTCCATTCGTGGGCATATAGGAAGAAAGGCTTGGTTACATCTGGCATTCCCAAGGCAAGGGCTGAGTCAACTCTTTTTTGATCTGTTTAAATGCTCTGGCTCCTTTTCTCCCCCCATTTATGGTTTCTTATAGGGGCTTAGCCATGAGTGAAAAATTTGGGATCCAGAACCCCACTGTCCCCAGAAACTCTTATTTGGTGCCAGGTGGACGGGGTTGAAGGGCACAGATAGCCTGCTTTCACTCTGTGCCTAATTGGTGTTTCCTCTGAATCACTATGAAGCCTGGGTATTTGACCTCTGGTCAGCAAATGTATGCCTTTTTTTTTTTAGTACTAGGAATTGAACTCATGACCTCACACTTGCCAGGCAGGTGCTGTGCCACTGAGCTCTATCCCCAGGCCCATGTGTGTTTTTCTTTGGTACCTTATGTCCAACATTCCAATGTAGATGAAGGAGGTCTTGAGCAGTCCTCGAGAGTCCAAGCTATTAAAAGAAGGTCATCTATATATTGTAGCAGGGTGTAATTGTCTCCTGGTGTGATGAAAGCTTTGAGGTCAATAGCCAGTGCCTCCCTAAAGATCACAGGGGAGTTCTTAAGCCTGTGGGGAAGCCTAGTCCATGTGAGCTGTTTCTTTATGCCTGTAATTGGATCCTCCTGTTGAAATGCAAAGATGGGCCAACAGACTGGTGCAAGGTGGAGACAGAAAAAAGCATGAAACCCAAGCAAGCAAACCAGGCAGCACTAGTTGGAATGAGGTCCCATCAATGTGTGTGCATTTGGTACCATGGGACGAATAGTCTCAGTGGCCTGATTTACAGCGTGTAAGTCCTGCACCAGTTTGTACTCATTAGTCCCCGGTCTACACACCAACAAGAGAAGGGTGTTCCTGACATCTAGCTAAGATTCCATGTTTTCAGAGCCACTTTCAATATTCTTGAGTGCCTTGTATTGCTTCTTGGGGGAGGGGGTGCTGGTGGACACAAACTGGCATTCCACTATTACCAATACTTGATTTACAGCCATCCCAGGCGGGTTATCTTCAGCCCACACCCTGGGAATTTTATGTGTCAGCCCATGCAGCCCAGCTATTCCTGGCTTTTGTGACTTATCTGAACACAGTCTCCATTCATCTGCGTGTGGGACAGTAAGGGTTAACATCATAGCTCTTGGTCAGGGGCTGGGGATTTAGCTCAGCGGCACAGGGCTTGCCTGGCAAGCCCAAGGTCGTAAGTTCGATTCCCGGTACTGGGAAAAAAAAACAAAAACAAAAACAAAAAAACATAGCTCTTGGTCAAGCCAGGCTTAAAGTCACATCTCCTTGTGGCCCAGTAGTAATCTGGTCGTATAGTTTTTAGAGCAGGTCCCTTCCCAGAAGGGGAACTGGGCAGTTTGGAAGACATAGAAGCACATGTTGGACCTCTCATCCCTGTATGACACACCTTTTTGCCCAGAAAAATGGCCTCTTTTCTGGGACCACAGTGGCTCCTACAATAGTCACATTTTTCTTGGATGGAGACCAATGGGTTCTGTTACTACCAAGCGCTCAGCTCAACTTTCTACCATAAAGTCTATGAACTGGCCTCCTACATTCATTCTTCAAGCAAGGCTGTAGCAAGGCAGAGTGAGTCTGTCCGCTGTCTTTGTTATTTGAGTTCTCAGTCTCTCAGGGGTTAACTTTAATCTTCTGTATAGCCTCTTTTAAAGTTCTTTAATACACATTCTAATGGGTGGGTTCTGACCCTTGTCTTTCCACATTTACCCTGTTACAAAGCAAACATTTTCTCAAGCACTTTTCCTTCAGGTTAATTCAGGTTAATTTGTTCATCTCCTCCTGGGAAATTTTTGGAAGAAACAATCTGAGCTCCATCAAACTAACAAGTAACCACACATATTTCCTTTGATAAACTACTTCCACAAGTTTTCCCCAGATATATGTAATCTTTTCAGTTTTGTCATTATCTCTCTTTTTATGTATTTATTTTGTTTTTGTTTTTTTTGTTTTTGTTTTTGTTTTTTGTTTTTTTCTGGTACTGGGAATTGAACTCATGACCTTGCGCTTGCCAGGCAGGCGCTGTGCCGCTGAGCTAAATCCCCAGCCCCTCTTTTTATGTCTTTAGGACAAAACTTTTACCATACAGAATCCTCTCATATCAAAAGTATATCTCTTATAACCTTCTTAATATTTTTTTCATCCCATTTACTATAAACCCTTTATAACCACCTCATCTGCAGCCACTTGAATTACAAAGTGTCCTTTTCTCTTTTTTTTTTCATTTTTTGTTGCATTTTAAATTTGACTAGCTGTCAACAGACCTCTGAGTAGCCTTGGATCAGTGCTCTTATCTTAAACCAACAGAAAGCAGAGACAAGCGCGAGTTAACCCCATAATTGCAATTCAAAAATTTGTAATACACAAGAAATGTTTAACTCAGATTGGATACCAAAAGTACATTAACCAATTAGCTAAAATTTGTAATTTGACTCTCCCCAAACCTGCTTAGATCTGGCAGGACGGTCATAGCTCCTTGACTCCAGCCATTCAACCCCAGGTTTCAACTTGCAGATGTTTGTAGGCAGCACTAGGCTGGTGGTGCTGAATAGATGCTGCCCAGACCCTGGAGGCAGTCCATGCTCCTCTGCCTCCCCCCACTGAGCACACAGCCCGCAGCTCCTGGCACACTGTCCCTAGGCTCGGGTCCCAAGCACTCCCAGCATCCCACTTCACACTCTCTCTGAAATGAAGAGACAATCCTTGTTTTGTCCCTTTAACCTTGGAAGGTACAGTTGTGTTTAAATCTCTTGGCCCAGTGCCTCTGTCCCAGCCCAGCCACTGGACCAGCCTGATGCTCATGCATTCTTCCCATCCATCCCAGTATCCACTCAGGCAGCTTACCACTGTCACCGCATTTCTCAAAGTTTTTTCTCTCCCCAAAAGCCCACTTGCAGTGCCCTGTATACACATCCCAGTGCACTGAAGCTAAACAGTTTTTCTGGTGCTTCCTCATCTTCCTCATCCACACACACCCAGTATACCATGGCCCTCCCTGGTTTTTTTTTCAACGTGGGTGTAGATTTTGTCTCAACTCAACTGCAGGCCACTCCCACCTTGCCTACTTTTCTAGGAGAGGTGTTGGTTTTGCTGGACTCCTCCAGGTCTGGGTGCTCGGTGCACCTCTTTTCCGAGTCACTCTCACTGTAGGCCTGCCCCTTGAGCTATTGGAGTCACCTGGGAGTTGTTAGAGAGCAACTCTCACTGTTGATACCCCCACACTCCTCTTGAAGCTGTGAGTTTCATCCAACTCCCACTGAGATGGATAACCTGTACAGCCCAGGAGGTGATCCGTCTCCCCTTCCTTCCTAATGGAATGAGCTCCGCTATGGACCCTCAAAACTTTACCACAGTTCTGTAGCATGCTGTTGTTCCAGAGCCATCCTGAAACCCCTTTAGGTTCAGTTGTGCTGACAGGGGGGAGGTCTCTGGGGTGCAAGAGGGCTGATTTCCTTTTTGAGCTGAAGTTTCACCCAGGGTGCCAGAGCTCTGGGGATTCCCGCAGTTTGGACCCTCTCGGGCCTGTAGGCAAAGGAGACAGCAAATCTGTGATTCCTATCTGGGTCTCCAGAAATATTGCAAGATCCAAGAGATCAGAGAGACCGATGGAGAAAAGCAGGAGGATTTTCCCGGGTGTTCGCTTGCCTCAGTTCCACCTTATGATCTTCAAAATGACTGAATGAGCCCTAAGGAAAAGGCTCCAGTTTTTATACATTTTGTGAAGGTGATTTGTCTTTCTAGAAGAGAGACAAAGCAATCACTTACCCTTAAAAGAAGACAGAGCCTTATGAATCTTGTGAAAACAGAGTGTCATACACTTTGTTTACAGATCCTAGTTGCCAATCGTATCTGTACCAGAACAAGGAGTTACAGCCATAGCTCAGGGGGTGTTTCAAGAGGGATTGTTCAAGGCTGGAAAAGCTTGTTTTTCTTTAAGTCCTGCTTCAAAAAAAAAAAAAAATCTAAGGGTGACAGTGACAGCAGGGCTCTAAGCAGACAACAGGAATAAAGGTGCAGATTCAACTTGCATTTATTGAGCATCTACCACACACTGGAGACTTCTGTTTGCATTCACTGACAATATCCACAGAGCAGGCTGAGAATGTAAAAGGACTCAAAGGCACCAATCAAGGTGGCCCAGAAAACTGTATGGTGGGGTTGGCTATGTGTCACTCCCTGGCCCGTGCCACCTCTGTCTTTCTTCTGCTGGCTTACGGTCACATCCAGCTCCAGCCCTGACTGCCTTTCCTGTCCAGTCCCAATTCCACACTTTCTCAGGCTATGTTCCTCAACCCCTCCTGCTTTGTCTCTGAGTCCCACCAGCCTCCAGTGCTCAGAAAAAGAGAGTTGTCTTGTTGACAAGATTCTCTAAAGAACAGGAAAGAGGAGAGCTTTTGAAAATGGGAAAATGGGAAGGGGACCAAGAGATTAAAGGGGGAGGGAAGCAGACTTAAAAAGAATTAAGATGTGTTACGTATGGGCACCAACGCCCCGCGATGTATGCGATCACTGTGTACTGCAAATGTACTAATAAAAATGTCTAGAAAGATTCTTAAAGAGTTTTTCTGGAAACTCTAGTGACTTCTGCTTACCTCCCATGGAGCACTTGTATCCACAAGGATGTCTGAGGCTCTGATGGAGAAGGGAGGATGCTCGTGCATACGACCATTGGATCCTCTTTTACCCCAGCACTCACCCCCCCCCCCAGGCTCATTGCTCGGTCCCCAGGCTGATGGCCAGCAGAATGGGAGCAGAGTCTAATGGGAACCCCAGGCTCAGGGCTTCACACCTCCCCACAGAGGAGAGGCAGCCTTGGAGATACGGCAGCAGGGAAAGCTGTGACCACAAGTTTAGGGAAATAAACTTCAGTAGACTTGAGGCAGTTTGAGACGAGGGGACTCAAGTAGGAGGCTCTTGCAAGTAGTGAGGTGCAGCTGAAAACTATGGTGAATGTTTGAAAAACTTTTAAAATTTATTAGAGTAAAAGACACATGGCCATCAATCCCCCTTAGAATACTTCCCCTTTGCTTTGAACACACTTACCTCATCTTTGCCACTTTCTGAAAACTCCTGGAAGTCTTTTTTTGGGAGTATTTTTAGTTGCACTCTGCTGGCTGCCTGTGCGCCCTGAACTGATTCAAAACAGTTCCCTTTCGTGGTCATTTTGAGAAAGAACCAGAAGTTGTGTAGTGCCAGATCCTGTGAATAAGGTGAATGTGAACTCAGCATGGTGTTTTTATGAGCCCGCCTTTCCACTGGATGGTGCTCAACAACAGCTTTCACCTCAAAAAAGACACTCACGAAAGAGGACTTCCAGAACTGCTTCAGAAAGTGGCAAGAGGGCAACCCACAGTGGACGTGTCTCTCAGGAACTATTCCTGTTCTCCACTGCTATTCCCCAATGAATTTTCCTACTCTTAAAAAAAAAGAAAGAGGCAAGAACAATGGGATAAGAGTGTTCAAAGTGAGGGAAAGTATTCTGAGGGTGATTAATGGTGATGTCTTTTACTGTAATACATTTCTTAAAATTTAAACATTCAGCATATATTTTGGTCACACCTCACAGCTGCAATGAGAGGGAGTAATGAGGGTTAAGAGCAAAGTGCTGGGGGCGTGCAGCAGACCTTGGAAACACTCCAGCACAACAACACGTCAGCAACAGGGACGAAGCTGCCCAGAGTCCCACGTGTCCAGCGGTTCCCCTGCTCCCTTCCCCAGGGGACCACTTTCAAGATAGCTACTTGAGCTCCAATCAGGTCTCCTTCTGTAGGCCCAGGTGGAGATAAGGACCCTTGGCTGCTCCATTAGACCTTTGAAAGGAGCTGCTGCAGTCACTAAAGGGATGCACAAGATACAGGATAGTGTGGTGGAGACAGAGCCCAACCCAGCCACTGCCTCCCAACCCTGAGAGTGTACAGTTTGCTGGACACCCCTCTCCTGTGGGACATGCCACCCCAACAGCCCTCCAATGGGCTCAGTTTTGTCCCAGAGGTATAGCAGGTGCGAACCTTATGCTGTCAAATCCCTGCCGATCCGAAGATTCTTGCACTGGTTGCTAAAATCCACCACAGTGCACACTTCCCTCAGTGTCACAGCTGCTAAGGAGGCCTATGGGGTACTCGATCAGAATTGGGGTGAACTTAGGAAGCAGAGGCCTGGAGACCTTCAGGCGCATCCTGGCCAGCACTACTGTGTGTCCCCAGGGAAAGGATTTCACTGCCTGTCCCCATCTCTAGATGGCTCTGTCCCAGGGAGCCTGGTGCTGCCTGAGCTCAGGATACTGCCTGGTCCCTTTCCTTAAGTGTGTAAAAGTATGGTCCTTACCCACACACCCTCAGGCTGGGGATGGGGTGGAAATAAAGATACTTCCTTTTCTTTTTAAAAATAGACTGAATTGTTATTTCACATCTCCATTTCACTGAGGCAGAAGGAAATTTCATCTCAACTTTTAAAAAATTTTTCATTGAGATGAAATTTGCATAACGTAAAATTTACCATTTTTTAAAATTGTATTTTATTTTACTTTATTATTTTTGTTTGTTTGGGTTTTTTCTGGTACCAGGAATAGAACTCACAGCCTTGCGCTTGCCAGGCAGGTACTGTGCTGCTGAGCTAAATCCCCAGCCCCTACTTTATTATTAATTTTATTTTAAACAAAAAAATAAAACAAAGTTTCAAAACAAGATAACAGGAGAGTAACAACAGTTAATACATTGAGTGTTGTTCTCTTTAAATTAGTTACTCAGAATAGAAGATATAGGCATTTAAATTTCTAAACAATATTAGCACAAACCCTTCTTTTCAATGAACTAAGAGAAATTAGTAGTATAACTATCTTAACAATCTTATATTTTTTTCTTACTTTTTCCTTTCTTCTTTTCTCCTACCCCCATCCCAGTTTTTTTTTTCCTTTTAAACAGTTTATTCCTATTTCACAATATCTATTGTACATTTTGGACCTTGTTTACTTTTTCAGCTTCTTACACTAGGGAGACTCTATGTTTACACATGTGCATCTGGTTCATTTCCCTTATGAGTATGGTCTCAAGTTGCATCTCCTGTAAAAGTCTCCAGTTTATCTTTCTTTATGGCTGAGTACTATTCCATTGCATAAAAAGACCAATCATTTTTATCTATTCCTCAGTTGGTAGGCATTTGGGTTGCTTCCAAGATTTAGCTATTACAAATTGTCCTGCTATAAACATGACTGCATATATATCACTATGGTATGATGGTTTTAATTCTTCTAGGAATATAACCAGAAGAAGAATGGCTGGGTCAAATGGGACCTCCAATCCTAGTTTTTTGAGAAATCTGCACACTGATTTCCACAGTGGTTGCACCATTCTACACTCCCAATAACAGTGGAGAAGTGTCCCTTTTTTCCTCACAGCACCTCCAGCATTTGTTTTTGGTTGATTTCTTTATAATAGCCATTCTTTCCAGGGTGAGATGGAATCTCAGTGTTGTTTTAATTTGCATCTTTCAAATGACCAGTGATGTTGAACATTTTTTCATATATTTATTTGTTGTTTGTATTTCTTCATCTGAGAAGTGTGCATTTATCTCAGATGCCCATTTTTGGATTGGGTTTTTAAATTTGGGCGGTCTGATTTTTTTTTTTTTTTTTAGTTATTTATATGTTCTCTTTATATGTTCTCAATAGTAATCCTTTGTCTGATGAACAACTGGCACGCATTTTCTCCCATATTGTGGTTGTCTCTCTACTCTGTTGGTGGTTTGTCTTGCTGTACAGAAGATTTTTAATAAGTTGAGATCCCAGTTGTTGATTCTTTGTGATAGTTCCTTTGTGATCAGGCTTTTATTCATAAAGTCTTTACCTATACCAGTGTCTTCAAGAGTTTTACGTATTCTATCTTGCAGCAGATTTAATGTTTCTGTTTTGATATTTAGATTTTTGATCCATTTCAAATTTAGTGTAGTGTATGGTGGAAGATATGGGTCCAATTTTAATCTTCAGCATGTGCAAAGCCAGTTTTTCCAGCACCATTCATTAAAGAGGCTTTAATGAATGTATTTAGCAACTTTGTCAAAGATAAGGTGGCTGAGTATGTGTGGAGTTGTTTGTGCATCTTATAATCTGTTCCATTGATCTTCAGTCTGTTTTTCTGCCAGTACCATGCTGTTTTTATCACAGTAGCTTTACAATATAATCTCAAGTTGGGGACTGTGATGCCCCCTGCCTTGCATTTGTTGCCCAGAATTGCCTTTTCTATTCTAGGTCTCTTTTGGTTCCAAATGAATTTTAGGATTGTTTTCTCTAATTCTGTGAGATATGCTGTTGGAATGTTGATCAGAATTGCATTAAATCTGTATAACAATTTTGGAAGTACAGTCATTTTCACTATATTGGTTCTTCCCACACAAGAGCAAGGAATATCTTTCCATTTTCTGATATCCTCTTCGATCTCCTTTTTCAGGGTACTGTAGTTTTCAATGTAGAGGTCTTTTACATCCTTCATTAGATTTATTTCTAGTTATTTAATTTTTGGGGATGCTGTTGTGAAAGGTGATGTTTCCCTAATTTCTCACTCAGGGAGTTTTTTATTCGTGTACAGGAAGGCTATTGAGCATTGAGTGTTGACTTTGTATCCAGCTATGCTACTGATTTTGCTTATTAAATAGAGCAGTCTTTTAGTGTAGTTTTTGGGGTCTTGTATGTTTAGTATCGTGTCATCCACAAATAATGATAACTTAACTTCTTCCTTTCCTATCATTATTCCTTTTATTTCTTTCTCTTATCTTATTGCTCTGGCTAAAGTTTCCAGGGCTATGTCGAATAAGAGTGGAGACAGTGCACATCCTTGTCTTGTTCCCCATTTTATTTTATTTTATTTTATTTTATTTTATTTTATTTTTGAGACACAGGGTCTCACTATGCAGTTCAGGCTGGCCTTGAGCTCACTTTGTAGCCCAGGCTGGTCTCGAACTCACAAACCTCCTCCTGCCTCAGCCTCCTGAGTGCTGGAATTACAGGCATGCATCACCACTCCTGGCCTTTGTTCCTCATTTCAGAGTGAAAGCTTTCAGTTTTTGTCCATTTAGTATGATCTTGGCTGTTGGTTTGTCATAGATGGTTTTTATCAGATTGAGATAAAGACCATCTATTCCAATGTTCTGTAAGGTTATTATCATGAATGGGTGCTGGACTTTGTCAAATGTTTTTTTCTGGATCTATTGAGGTGATTATATGGTTTTTGTCCTTGGCTCTGTTAATTTGGTATATCACTTATTTTGATACATATGTTGAACCATCCCTAAATCCTGGGATGAATCCTACTTTGTAATCTTCTTGATGATTTGCTGCATTCTGTTTGCCAGTATCTTATTGAGGATTTTTACATCTATGTCCATTAAGGATTGACCTGTAATTGTCTCTTACTTGGGTCCTTCTCTGGTTTTGGTATCAGGGTAATGCTTGCTTTTAGGAATGAATTTGGGAGAATTGCTTCCTTTCAATTTCATTAAAGTGTTTGAAAAGCAGTGATGTTAGATCTTCTCTAAATTTTGTGTAGAATTCAGCAGTGAATCTGTCAGGGCCTGGGCTTTTCTTTGCTGGTAGGTTTTTAATAACATCTTTGATTTCATTGATTGATATTGGTTTATTTAGGATTTTTATATCTTCTTGATTCAGCTTTGGTAATTCATATGTGTCTAGGAATCTGTCCATTTCTTCTGCATTTTCCATCTTATTACAATACATGTTCTCAAAGTAGATATAGATGATCTTCTGGATTCCTGCAGGGTCAGTTTTGATTTCACCTTTTTTGTCCCTAATTGCATGAATTTGAGTTTTTTCATTCCTTTTTTTGATAAGGGTGGCTAACGGTTTGTCAATTTTATCTAATCTTTCAAAGAACCAACTCTTCAATTCATTGATTCTTTGCATTGTGTTCGTAGTCTCCAATGCACTAATTTCTGCTCTAATCTTCATAATTTCCTCCCTCATATGAGCTTTGGGCTTGGCCTGCTCTTCTTTTTCTAAAAGTTTGAGGTTCAACATCAAGTTGTTTATTTGTGCTTTCTGTTTTCCTGATATGGGTATTCACTGCTATGAGTTCTGGTATGCTGTATTGTCCTTATTATTTAATTATAGATACTGTCTAATGTCTTAATTTCATCTGTGACCCATTGGGTGTTCAGGAGGGTGTCATTTAATTTCCATGTGTTTATGAAGTTATTGTGGTTTCTTTTGCCATTGATTTCCAATTTCATTGCCCTATGATCTGATACTATACATGGGATAATTTCAATTCCTTTGCATTTACTTAAATATGTTTTGTGAGCTAGTATGTGGTCTATTTTGGAGAATGTCCCATGTGCAGCTGAGAAGAATGTGTATTTTAACACTCTGCAGACATCTACTGAGTGCATTTGTTCAAAAGTTTGGTTTAGTTCTAATATTTCATTGTTGATTTTTTTGCCCAGTTGATCTGTCTTTTTTGTGACAGTGGGGAATTGAGATCCAAATACAAATGTATTAGTGGCTATTTGATTTTTCATGTCCCTTAATATTTGTTTTACATAGTTGGGTGTATTGGTATTTGTGGCCTATATATTAATGATTTTTATCTGTTCCTCTTGGATTGTTCCCTGTACAAGGATGTAGTGACCTTCTTTGTCTCTCTTAATCAGTCTTAGGTTGAAATTCACTTTGTTTGTGAATAGAATAGTTACTCTTGCCTTTTGGCGGGTTCCTGTCACATGGAGCATTGTTTTCCATCCTTTGACTTTGAGTCTACAAACTTCTTTTTGAATTAAATGTATTTCTTGTATGCAGCATATTGTTGGATCTTGGTTCTTTTTTAATCTTTTTATTTTAGGTAAAGGTAAAACCAAATTTCATAACAAGATGATAGGAGAATAACAGTAGTTAATATGTTGCATATTATTATCTTTAAAGTCGTTACTCAGAGTATAATATATAGGCACAAAAATTATCCAATCAGTATAAGTGCAAATCTTCCTTTTCTATGAACTAAGAGACACTAATAGTATAACTAACTTGCATTTTTCTCTCTTTTACCTTCCTTCCTTTCCCTTTTCCCCCATCCTAGTTCCTTTTTCCTTTTTAACAATTTCTTCCCGCTCATAAGGATCTTGCTTCTTTATCCATTCTGCCAGTCTGTGTCTTTGATTGGTGAATTGAGACCATTAACACTGATTGTTATAACTGATAAATATTGACTTACCCTTATCATGTTATTTTCCTATTGTTGGCTCCTCCCTTTTTTCCCCTCCCTCTGTGTAATTGTTTGCCTTGCCTGGTGAATTCCTTCTGTTGGGGCACATGGAGTTGTAGTCTTTGCTATCTCTTTCTAGAATGTCTTTCAAAACATTTTGGAATGCTGGTTTGGTGGTCATAAATCTCTTCAGGTGTTCTTTGTCATGGAAGTATCTTATTTCTCCATCAGAGAATGGACTCTCCATCTTATTTCTCCAGTTCTGAAAGATAGTTTTGCAGGGTACATCAATCTGGGTTGGAGACTGTTTTCCTTTAGAGCTTGAAATATTTCCTTCCAAGCTCTCCTTGACTTGAGGATTTGTGCTGAAAGTCAGCGGTGATTCTGATGGGCTTTCCTTTTATAGGTGATTTGTTTCTTTTCCCTAACAATGTTTAAGATTCTATTCTTGTTTGGAATTTCTGGAATCTTGATTATGATATGCCTTGGTGGAGGGGTTTTTTTATCATGGCTAATTGGAGTTCTATATGCCTCAATTACTATATGTCAAATTCTTTCTCCCTACTAGGGAAGTTTTCTGCCATGATGTCTGTCCACAGTTTTTACATATATATATCATTTGTGCTATCTTCTGCTTTTTCATTGACTCCAATTAATCTTAAGTTATTCTTTTTCTTTTTTCTTTTCGTCTTTTTGAGACAGGGCCTCACTATGCAGTTCAGGCTGATCTTGAGCTCACTTTGTAGCTCAGGTTGGCCTCGAACTCATAACACTCCTCCTGCCTCAGCCTCCTGAGTGCTGGGATTACAGGAGTGTGCCACCACATCCAGCTCTGAAGTTATTCTTCTTTGTATCATGTAGCAGCTGCTGGATTGACTTCTCATGGTCCCTTGCTATTTTTAAGGAATCTTTCTTTTCATGATTGCTAACCACAAGCCTGTCTTCTATATCTGAGAGTCTGTCCTCACATTGGCTCCTCCTGTTGCAGATACTTTCAATGGTATTTTTCATCTCCTGGATATCTGCTTGAATCCATCTTACAGATTCCATTCCTTTCCTATGCTGAGTATTTTATGATTTCCATCATTTTCTTAAGCTCCTCTGCTCTTTTATCTGTGTCTGCTCTAGAAGCATGCAGCATGGTTTTCATTGTGACACCATCTCTGATGGTTATCTGAGAAATTATTTCTGATTTGATTTTTTTTCTAGAGCCTCATTCACTTGCTTTGCTGTTACCACTTCAGAGAGGCCAGGTGGGTGGCTTTCACACTGGCCCCCCTCATTGTCCCCTGGGTTTGCCTTTGGTAAACTGGATGTCTGGGGTTGCATCTTATTTAAGCATCTTCTTATTTTCTTTTCTTTTCTTTTTTCTTTTTTTTTTTTTTTTAGTTTAATTCCTGGGCTGATGCTTGTAAATTGCCTATGGTGAGTTGCTTTATTTCTAGTATTTACAACCCTTAGGAAATAACTACTTCTCTGATGTGTCTTGCAGGTGTGGCTGGCTTTGGGGTTTGGAATCTGTTGCAAGATCCTCCATCTCTTCTTGGGAGGGATGAGATGTTGCTGCCTGCCCGGCCCAGGCCGTGGTTCTTTGGCACTGTGCCGCAGTATTTTCTGTGACCCTTAGTCAATCTCAGTCTTGGAATACTAGGAAGAACAACTGTTCAGAACAATTAGGTCACTTTTGGCTATCACGGTACCATCAGCAATGACAACAGAATCAAACACAGCCTAGAAAACGGCAAATTGAGCTAAGCATTCATTTGCCACCTTTAACCATATAGGCTAGGTTTGTGGTTATATAACAAAATCTAAAACAAACCAGAACCGTCTATGCAATATATGTCTTTAATATGTCAATTTTACCCTCAGGGGTTAAAATTTCAAAGGGGTTAAGGAGAAAATAGAGAAGCAGAAGAAGAGGAAGAGATTAGAAGTAAGGCTGGTGGACAAGGGGGGAATCACAATAACCTTGGGAAGCTGGTGCAGAAGACTGGAGGGAAAGAGAGAAGGAAGAACAGAACAACAACCACAAAGAGGCTAGAAACCATGTTCACAATCACTTATAAACAAGATCAAACAATGAAGGAGAAAAACACAAAACCACCACAACAAAAAACAAGAAGAAAAAAAAAGCCCACTTCCAGGTTTGTCTCTGCTGCCACTGGTAGACAACATGTGGAGCCAGAGTCCAGGTCTGTGCTGATTTCTCCCCGCAAGCCAGCAGTAGCTTTACGGTGGGGCAGTGGGTAAGCTCAGCGAGCCTGCACCTTTATTTCTCCAGAAGTTCAATCTGTGTTCTGGCCGTGAGGGCCAAGACCAGACCCATTCAGCCTGCAACAATCAGCACAATTTCTCCAGCAGGCCTGAACCCAGCTGGGAGCCTGTGATGGCGCCTGCAGCTGCTCTAGTTCTGAGCTCAGCTGGCCCCTCTCCAAGATGGCTCCCAACCAATCGCTCTGCCCCGCAGGACGACCAAGCCCTAGGCACTCACCCCCAGCTAGTGCAGTCCTACATGTCCACTGTTCCCCACCACGGCTGCGTCTCTGTGGAGGCCTTTGAGGTCGTCAGCAGTCACCATGTGTCTGCAGGTTTGAGCCGCTCCCCTCGCACAGCGAGTCCCATCGCAGGGAGAAGGCTCCGATGGCTACTTCCTTCCTCTTCATTGAAGTTTCTCTCTTCACCCTCTCCATGGGCTTTAGTTCTCACTTCAGTTCTTTCCTGGGTCCAGGGGACCCACTTCCCTCCCTCTTGTCTTCCCCAAATTGCTATACTCCAGCCTCTCTCAGACAGGCTCTTTCCCTGCTGCTTACCACTCTGCCATCTTGGTGTGCCTCCAAAATTTACCATTTTAACAGTTTCAAGTCTATACATCAGTGGCCTCGATTTTCACAATGCTGTGCAACCATCACTACCATCTTATTCCAGAACCTTCTCACACCCAGGAAAAAAAACCCATCGCCACCCAGCAGTCCCTCCCCACTTCTGCTTCCGACGGCCCCTGGCAACCCCTCACCTTTCTGTCTCTGGGGCTCAGCCTGTTCCGCACATTTCCTGTGAAAGGGCTCCTCCTGCGTGTGGGCGCTGGCGACCACCTCCTTACGTGAGCAGGCAGCTTGCAAGGGTCACCGGTGTTGTTTGTCATCCCTGGTGCCCGCTTATCTCAGCCAGTTTGAGATAAGCGTTCCCAGCTGCGTCAGCTTCCCCAAGGCTTAGGAGGGAAGATCAACTGTGCTCGTGGCTCAGACCTGTCACAGAGTCAGTCTTGGGCCGGCCTTGCTGCCTGGCTTTCACAGGACATGGGCTCTGCTGGTGCTGAGATTCTGGGGCCGGAGTCCTGTCTGTCCTCCTTCTCCAAGACACCCCCAAACCCTTCGCCAGCCTTAGTTCTTCGGTCTACATCAGCCCTATTTTCAAGCTGCTTTGCTCTCTGCCCAAGGGAAGGAAGCACAGAGCCAGCTGAATTGCTTCCAGTTAAAAATATTCAGAGCACAAACAAAATGTTTATTTCAATAGATGAGGCTGCCACCGCTCGCATGCCGCGGTGAGACCCGATCCTTTGTCCTTCCCTCCTGGGCCCCGAGGATTTCTGGAACTTTGGTGCTCACTGGACCACGGAAGGCACAGCTGTGCAGGCCCCAGGTCCCCAGGGACAGACGGATCCCACGAAGGGGCTGTGGAAGACCCTCGACTCAAGCCAGGGGTCCTTGCCTTCGGGGAACACTGCTCCGTGGGTACCGGAGCATCCCCATTTTCCAAAGGAGCTGAGAATCTGAGTTGTATGTGAAACTTCACAGTTTTTAATGCTGGCAAATAATTCACATTTTAATATAAAATATGTCTCATAAAATATTGCGTGAAGGCTTGTGCTCGGCCTTTTCCCCGGGGGCGTGGCAGGGCGGGGCATCATGGGAAGTTCTCAGTTCTCCTGAGACGACAAGGTGTGACAGGAGACGCTCCTGCTGCTTGGCCTGCCCGGCTGCAGTGAAGACCACAACAAAGCTGAGTGGTGACGGCAGCCGGAGCAGACGCTGCCCTCGGAGGACATCAGCAGAGTCCGCCAGACCCAGCAGGTCCAGCTCAGCCTGAGCTCCTCAGCATGCAGGAGTAGCCCTAGAAGAGAGCGGAGGCCAAGCCCATAAATACTGTGTGAAGAACAGAGTATCTATAGGATCCAGTCCCTGGGCTGCCAGCTCACAATTTCTGATGCAAGCGGTCCACTCAGGTGTCAGTGTCAGGGATCCCACAGGGCACAAGACGTCACAGGCCCCGGGGAAAGTGGTCACTGGGAGCAACCTCAACCTCAGAAACACACCTCCCTTGCAGGCAAGGGTGTCACTTGCTGGTGACTTCTCACATCCGTAGGAAGCAGGCTCCCTGCTTCTTGTGTGTGTCTAAGATGTGGGTGGCTGAGGGATGAGGCAGTGCCAGGCAGAAGGCAAATATTAGAAAAAGCTCCTCCACGTGGAAGCGGACCTAACCTACACACAGACTGTAGGTTTCTGGGTTTATTCCTTTGGACCATGCTGGAGAAGTCTCGCTGCCTTCACCCATAACTGGCCTACGCTGGAAGTCTATGAAGTCTCCTAAGACCTACAACCAGGTCCTGTCCTAAGTTGCCATGGGATTCCAGGGAGGCCTTAGCCATTGACGGAAAGAGCGCCAAGAAGAGATTATCAACCGTAACAAAGAGAAGTAAGCAATTCACCTACTGTCCATACATTAACAAAGTGAAAAAATTGTTGTGAGACCAAGCCAGGGGTGGCACACGCCTGCCATCCCAGCACTAAGGAGGCTGAGGCAGGAAGATGGCCATGAGTTCAAGACCAGCATGGGCTACATCACGAGACCCTGTCACAAAAGCAAAACACAAACAAAAACAGGTGCTTTATTTCCTGGCTTTTGGGGGTTTTTTTGTTTGTTTGTTTGTTTTTTGTCTTTTTGAGACAGGGTCTCGCCATGTAGTTCAGGCTGGCCTTGAGCTCACTTTGTAGCCCAAGCTGGGCTCAAACTCGCAACAATCCTCCTGCCTCAGCCTCCTGAGCGCTGGGATTACAGCCATGCACCCAGCTTCCCCTCGGGTTCAACTTTGTCTCTTGCTGTGTTTTCTGCTCCCCCGGGCCTGGCTCGCTTTCACCGATGCAGACTCCTCAGCTCTTCTGACGTGGCTTCCCCAGACTCCCCCCGTGTTGGATTTCCAGCCAAGGGCAGGATGGGCCTCACTTCACACAGCCTGTGTTCTTCCTTCTGTGATCCATGTAAACTGTGGCAAAACACACCCGACATAACAGTTATCATCTTGGCCACTTGTAAGCACGTGCTCAGTGCTCAGCACTGCCACGTCGTTGTACAGCCCTGTCCACCATCCGTCTCCTGGACTCTTGAAACTGCACCCATTAAATAACTGCCCCGCCCCAGCCCTCAGCCCCCCGACTTCCTGTCTGTATGGATTCGATCGCTCTCGGTACCTCCTACACACACGCAGAATGGCGTAGCCTTTGTCCCTTGTGGCTGGCTTGTTTCACTTAGGATGATGACCTTAAGGTCAACGCCTGTTGGGGATTGTGTCACAGTCGCTTTGTGTTTGCATCATGTACTGGAAATGCCACGAAGCGCGTTTATCCTTGGGCCCCCTAACTCCAACTGTAGTAGATTGATAACTGGTGGTCAACTTATAACCCCCAGCTGAACTGAGTAAGCGTGGTGCTGGGTGTGGGAGGCCCACCTGAGGACTGTTGCCAGCAGCATAAGAGGCAGAGCTGGAGAAGAAGAGAGGCTGTTGGGAGAAGAGAGAGGCTGCTGGAGCTGGTGGAAGCTGTAAGGAGCTGTTGGTTTTGTTGGAGGAGCTTGTCATGCTAGTTTTCCTGATGAACTCGACTGTTTTCCTCCTCCGAGGAGCTCATGACACTGAGAATGGCACTGAGAATGGCTTTGATCACTTTGGGGGAGCTCTGATCCTTGCTTTCAGCATCACTTCCTGGCTCCAGAGGGGATGGTGCTCTGCCAGTTTCCTGAGAAGCTCTCTGCGTTGGCTTCCAAGATGGGAACTCAGCCATCTTGATCATCAGAGGAGCTTGGGACCTCACCATTGCTGAGGATGGCTGTGGTACCTTTCGGGGGAGCTCTGGTTCTTACTTTGAGCATTGCTTCCTGGCTCCAGTGTAGATCCCTCAGCCTGCTAGCACAGGTCCTTCATCCCGCTGGCACAGACTTTCTAGATTCCACCACTGACCTTTGGGCCTTCCCAGCGCAGATCTGTGAAACAGGGCTGCATGAGACATTGTTATGGGCTCTGGGCCTCCAGTTGGACTGTCGGAGGCATTGTTATGCACTCTAGGCCTTCAGCTAGACTCATGCAGGACATTTCCGTGAGATCCAGACCCCCAGCTGGATTCCTTGGTCTTAGTATGTGGACAGATTTCCTGCACTCTTTTGTCTATCATTGTCTGGGTAACTACTATAAATGATCATATAAAATATGTGTCCTGTATATTATATTGTTCCCCGTACAAAATAAGCCCCAAACCATAACACCAACTTTATCCATGGGCCCCTTAACTCCACAGGGCGGTACACACCTTGTCCAAGAGGCAACAGTTCAAGCAGTTGCTTTGTGACTGCATAACATGGATCTCCCACTTGCCGGCCAAGAGTACGAGGGTCCTCGCCCTGCCGTGGCTCAGCCAGTAATAAGTGTTCGGGTCACTTGCAATTGCACATTCTTTATCCCAGCTTCCTTAGCAAACTGTTTCTCAGCGTAGGCATCAGAAAGCCCACGCTGGCTCAGGCAGCGGAGATCTGCCTGGGCTCACATGAGTCAGCGTTCAGTGTGGCTCTGGGTCCCGCTCAACTGCACTCTGCATGTGGTGGCTTCGCTGTCCCCAGAGCTGGCTTCGCTCTCACACCCCACACGTGGAAGGGACCGCCGAGCCCGTGTCCTCCCTGTGCAGGCCCACCAGCCCCTGCCCAGCCCCAAGCGTGCCCCTCTGATCCGATCACTGAGGTAAGGTCTGGTCGCGTGTCCCAGTTCACAGGCCTGAAGATGGGGCAGAGGCGGGTCCCCAAAGAGAATTCAGGATGCTGGTCTGAGGTGCACCTCAGGGACAGAGCACTTTGGGAGCAAGCATGGGGCCCTAGAGTCCATCCCCTGGGGACCACAAAAAGAAAAGAAAGTTCAGGCTACTAAACTGGGTATGGTGGCATGTTCTGTAATCCCAGCATTCTATGAAGCTGAGGCAGGAAGATCACAAGTTTGAGCCCAGCCCAGGCAACATAGCAACTTAGTAAGAATCTGTCTCAAAATAAAAAATTTAATAAGGGCTGAGATGTAGCCCAGTGTGAAGACCTTGGATTCAATCCCAGGATCACAAAAAGAAAAAAATTACACTGCTATTACAAGAAGGGAGCACTCAGGAGGCTGAGGCAGGAAGATCTGCCATGAGTTCGAGGCCAGCCTGGGCCACACAGTGAGGTCAAGGCAAGCCTGGACTACAGAGCAAGACCCTGTCTCAAAAAAGAAAAAAACAGAAAAAGAAAAAGAAAAAAAAGGAAAAAACTGTAGAGTGAGAAAAAACAACAAATATTTGCCCTTTGAAGATGTTCTTCCATTTACAATGGGTTATCGAGATACAATCTCACTGTAAGCAGGAAATACCGATAAATCCAAAATACATTTAAAACAGCTTTTATCCTTGCCCTCTTAAACATGCTCAGGACACTCATATTAGCCCACAGTTGAACAAAATCATATTTTATAATAAAGTCGCGGCTATCCAATGTTATTTAGTGAATATTTAACCAAAAGTGAAAACAAAATGTTTGTACAGAGGGTGCACCTTCACAGCACTGTTAAGTCAAAAAAAATCTTTAGTTGAACATGGTAAATAGGGCACAATCTACATACAGTGGGATGGCATGAAGCTGCTTTTGCAAATAAGGCATATGTAGTTGCTGATGGGGCAGAACTTCCAAGACAAATTAAGTGAGAGGAGAGCAGAGTACAGAACTGTGTGGACAGTGTGTGCCCATTTGTGTGAGGTGAGTGTGTGTGTGTGTGTGTGTGTGTGCATGCACGTGCACATGCTTGTACAAGCATGAAGATTTTTGCAAGAATAGCCCGGAGTATAGCTCAGCAGCTATATCCCTGCCTGGCAAGCACAAGGTCCTGAGTTCGATTCCCGGTACACACACACACAAAATCTGCAAGGATATAAAAGAAGAAACAGTTGATGGTGTTTATCTCCATAGAGTGGAACTGGAGGTGTGGGGTGGAATGAAGATGGTGGTTTCTGTTTTCTGTGCCTCTAAATATTTACTGTGCAATTTCATGAAACATCCATGAACCTTCTCGTCAGCTCTGTTCAGCACAGCGGTGTTAGAAGTTGTGCCTCAAAGAGAAAGACGACTATGAGATGCATGGCATTGGTGAACTTGGAGGAGATTTTCAGTGCAGGGCAATGGGACGGGCAAAGCAAGGCCCAGGGTCCTGAGCAGAGGGGCAGAGCAGAGACACCTGTCGTCTGTCTTGGTTGTGTGGTCAGCAGTAGAGGTTGGGCCAGCTTCCGTGGGAAAGGGGAGCTTAGGCCCCAGCTGGGACCCCCAAGGCTGGGACTCCCCTCTTTTCCCAGAAATGGAGGGCTGGCTCTGGGTGGGTTGGATTTGAGGGTCCGAGGGTCCTTGGAGGTTGTCTAGGTTACTTTTCTCTTGTTGCTGGGACACAATACCTGATATCCAGGATTAAGGAAGGAAAGGGTTATTTAGCTCACAGTTTCTGGAGATTTCAGTGCATACTTGGCTGGCTCCAAGGCAGAGTACACATGGCAGATGACAATCGTTCATGGTGGCAGAAAACAGCAAAAGCAGCAAGAGCAAAAAGGGAGGAGCCCCAGAGAGCAAGTCTCTTTCCCTCCCTTACATTGTATGCAGGCTGCCCACCCTGGGGTGGGTGTAGCACTCACACCCATAAATTCTAGAAGCCCGCCCCATGACTGCACGAGGCTTTCAGGGGACATCTAGACACAAACCATAACAGGTGCAGCCCACTTAGACCTCACTTAGATACCTTGGTATCTCGCAGAAGTGAGACAGGAAATTAGGGCGAGGCAAAGCTGGATGGGGAAGTGAGCATGACCTGCTAATTATAAGATCCCAGACACATGTGCAGAACAGTTCCCAAAGCCCTGCACGCGGACTTCTCCTGAGAACTCCGCAGGTTCTCAATAGGATGACCTGCACCTGACGTCAGCCTGGAGGTGGGATCTCAGCACTGTCTTTGGGGACCAGAATATAGAAGTCCTCACGGGTTCTCTTAAGATTTTAGGCTGCATAAAAGACAGATCAAGGCCATGCAGACTTAGCTATCATAACTTTGCACAACAGCCCACGCTGATGTTTCCCAGACATAGGGTGTCCTTTTATCTTTGCTTTTACCCTTTTTTCTATTTATTGCTGCCCAAGCTTGCTCTGCAGAGCCAGTTTCTCTCCCACTCTTCATTTTTGCTTTCTTGAATAAACTTTTCCGATGCTTATTGCCTGTCTCATTCAATCCTTTGATCAAAGCAAGAAGAACCTAGAATCCATCTCCAAAGGGAGAATGGAACAACCCAGAACCCGGTAACATTTAGTTGGCGAGCCACTTTTTAGAAACAAGCTACCAGATAACAGATGTGCTTGGTACTGCTTCAGCCACAGAGGCATTTCCTGTTCGTCACAGAGGGGAGACGATCACTGCTTACCTCTGTCTGTCGTGTCTGGCATTGCATCAAGTCTGGGGACGGCACCTGCTCCTGTGGCTGAAGGCGTCATAGGATGCTGCTGGCGTGGCAGGCCTGTCTGCCACAGCTTTACCAAAGGGGGTGAACTAGATGTCCCCCCAAAGCCTCAGGAGCTCATAGGCAGGGCTTTTGGAAAATGATTGGCTTGCTGTTAGGCAGTGGGGTCTGGTCCCAGAAGAGGTGGTCACTGGGGTGTGGCCTGGAGGGGTTCAGGCCCTGTCCAGCTCCTCTCTTGGCCCCCTGCTTCCTGTCCGCCGTGCTGTGAGCACCTTGCTCCTCAGGCTCCTCCTCCTTGCTGTTTCCTCTGGAGCTGGCAGACCCTGGACTGATACACGAGGCAAAACAACCCTTCCACCTTTAAAGTTATGAATGTCCTGTATTTTGTTCCAGTGACAAGAAAAATAATGAAGACTGATTTTGTTCTTCCTTCGACAAATTCTTTCAAAAACTGTTGAGCGTCCACCTCCCACCAGGCCCTGCGCGTAGCCCTGGGATTTAGAGGTGAGTGCTACCCAGTGGGGCCTTGGCGGGGGCTCATGGTGGTCTCTTCTTTAGAACCTTCTTGTCCGAAAGCCACCAGGCTTCAGTCACACAAGGGTAGCTGCCCTGGGGACCCACTCTGCGAATGAGAGGGGAGCTATGCTTAGCATTTCCTGCTGGAACCAAATTCTACAGTCAGAAAAGCTAGTCCTGGCCAAGAGATCGACTTTCGTATGAAAGCGATGGCTTGGGTAAGAATCCTTCCCAAACCCGACACTTGGTGCATTAGCGTCTCCCTGGGGGGTAATAGGACACTGCAGGCAACAGTGAGCTCAGCTCACCCCGGCCAGGGGAAAAAACCCACAGCTGACGTCAGCTACTGTTTCTAAAAGAGTAGAAATAAACATAGATTTTCTTATTATAAAACTAATACATAAATAAGCTGATCTCATGGAAGCAGCATAAATCTTTAAAAATAACTTTTCTTTAGCATTTAATGTCTTGCTTTGTGCTTCAAAGCACTTCTTTTACTTTTAACTTGTATTTTATTAGTGCATGTTTTCAAGACGTGACATTCACATTCATCTTGAGGAGTGGGTGCACATACCCAACACAGTCTGGTTCTTTTTCGAATCCCCTCCCCTGCCTGCCCTTCTCCCTCCGTCCATCTCCAACTCACCATCCCCATGTTCATTCTCGTTATTATCACTCTCAGCTCATGTTTTTTTGTTTTTTGTCTTGTGGCACCAGGGATCGAACTCACGACCTTGCACTTGCCAGGCAGGCGCTTATGCCACTGAGCTATATCCCCAGCCCACTCTTAGCTCATGTGTATGACATGCAGTGCTTACACCCACTGTGGGTATTTGGTACATGTACGGGGCAGGTCTTACACCTTCTTACTTCCCCTCCCCCGATCCTCTGGGGAACCTAGTTTCCTGGTCTCTTCCACCCTGCACCCCTTCCCCTTCCTGTTTGCAAGAGACCCATCACCTTGTCCCCTTCCGCCCAGCCTTTCCTGTGCTCTTTGTCGCTGCCTCACACAAATGCCGGTACCGTGCAGTATGTCAGCTTGTGTGCCTGGTCTGTTCCACTCAACATTATATTTTCCGGGTGCATCCACGTTCTATAGATGTCTCTAATTCATCCTTCTTTACAGCTCAGTAGTACTCTGTTATGTATAGATAGCACATTTTCTTCATTCATTCATCTGTCACTGAAGTATACCAGCTGCTTCCAGGATTTAGCTATTGTGAACTGTGCCGCTATAAACATGGGCATGCATATATCACTGTAGTATGATGTCTTTAGCTCTTTTGGCAAGATACCTAGAAGGGGAATAGCTGGGTCAAATGGAATTTCTAATTTTAGTTTCTTTGAGAAATCTCCACACTGATTTCCATAATGGTTGTAGTAGTCTACATTCCCACCAGCCATGTGGAAGGCTTCCTTTTTCACCACAGCCACACCAGCATTTGTTACTCTTGGACTTTTTGAGACTGCCATTCTTTCCGATGTGAGATGAAATCTTAGCACTGTTTTAATTTGCATTTCTCTAATGGCCAGAGATGTTGAACGTGTTCTGAGAAGTATCTGTTCATTTTATTTGCCCATTTCTTGACTGGATCATTTATTTTGGTTGATCTTATTTTTTTTTAGTTCTTTTCATATTCTAGATATTAGTCCTCTGTTTGAGGAGTAGCTGGCAAAAAAGTCCATGCCTATGAACTTTTTCTTTTTTGTGGAATTACTTATACATTCTGCAACTTGCTTACTCTTATTTTTATTGACTCATTTATTTAGAAACTGGGGGGTTGAACCCAGAAAGCATTAAGCTACATCCCCAGCCCATTTTTAGTTTTTGAGATAGGGTTTCACCAAGCTGCCCCAGTTGGCCTTGAACTTGTGATCCTCCTGTCTCAGCCTCCGGAGTAGTTGGGATCACAGGGGTGCACCCCCATGCTCGGCTTACAGCTTGCTTCTGTGTCCGTTCGCTTAACTCTCTCACATCCCTATGCAGGAATTGAACCCAGCCAGTATTACCTCTCACTCTCCTCTTGGCGGGCGGTGAAAAGCGCTATGGCGAGCCTCCTGCACAGAGGGCCCTTTTCCTGGGGAAGCAACTTATGGGCACGGAAGAGGTCAGACGTTCTCTGAGTGGCTGGGCTGGGTTCCAGGTGAAGACCACAACGTACGCGAACGTTCTATGACCCCAGAGGCGAGAATAACACACGGCCAACGACCCGTGGCCAACCAGATAGGGCACTGACGCCTGCACTTTTTGCTGTTGGGGTGCCCGGCCCAGAAATGTTCCAGTGGCCCTTTTCTCATTGGGACAGGAAATCCGCAGAGTAAGACCCTTGGCCAAGCAGCCCTTGGGCCCCACTGATAAGAACTTGTGGAGGCTTGTGGTGGAACTTGTGGTGGAATCAAGACTAGCCATGGACTAAGCCTCTAATCCCAGCACTTGGGAGGCTGAGGCAAGAAGATCAGCCTGGGTTACACAGTGAGATCCTGTCTCAAAAAACAAGCAAAAAAAAAAACACTAGTCATGGACTCAAAACAACAGTTGAGGACACAGGCTCCCCACGCTTTTGCTGAGGGAGAAGCCACAGAAGCAGGGGCAGCCGGGCATGGTGGCACACGCCTGTAATCCCAGCACTAGGGAGGCTGAGGCAGGAAGATCATTGCGAGTTCGAGACCATCCTGGGCTACAAAGTTCAAGGCCAGCCTGAACTACATAGCGAGACCCCGTCACAAAAAGACAAAAAAAAAAAGCAGGGTCTGTTCTGGGAGATAGGTCGCCCCCTAAAGGCGACTGGTTGTTCGCGCCCGTCCCTCACACCAGGCTCGTCTTGCCTAGCCTGTAAGTCAGGGGTCGACTTCTCCCTCTTAAACCCACCTCGCCGTCTCTTCTTCAGTCATGTCAACACAGGACTACACAATGAGAGCCTAGGCGGGCTCTTGCGGGTCGATCATGAGGTAAAAAATAAACTAGGAGTGGATGTGGGGAGATGCTTGAGTTGTAGGGTGAATTGCGGGACTGTGTTATTTAAGGGGTAACTCAGCGTCCAGAGACGATCCCGTGTTTCAGGGTTCCCCAGCTCCCGCGCCACTGAGGTTTTGCCATGGATACTTTTGCGTTCATCATAAGATGTTCAACAGCAGCTCTGGTGACGGTCCACTAGCTGCCAGCGACACTGCACTGCCGGTGATGCCGAAAGTGTCTCTAGAACCTTTGCCATATTTGAACCTTTGGAGATTCTAGAAGGTCTTCAGAAATAGTTCCCCTGAGCAGGCCGTGGTGGTGCACGCCTGTAATCTCAGCATTCGGGAGGCTGAGGCAGGAGGATTGCCACGAGTTTGAGGCCAGCCTGGGTTACTAGCGAGACCCTGTCTCAAAAAACCCAAAGCAAACCAAACAACAAAACAACACCATGTTCCTCGGAGGCCCGCGTGTTGAAGGTTTGGGCCCTGGCATGTGGCGCCACCGAGTGGCCGCTGGTGGAATCTTTTTGAAAGTTGAGGCTTGGGTAAGGGGTGCTGACCTAGCTGACCCGGGGCAGATCGCAAGCACAGGGTGAAGCATAGAGAGGAGGGCGGAGTTGCCGGGAGTGGGCTCACTGGACCTTGATCTAGCTCAGGTACTGTGCACAGCGCCAGAGAGCTGGCCAGGGTGAGATCAGGTTGCTGCTTGTCAAACGGGCCAGACACCGATTCGCGCCAGCTGCGGGTTTAAAGAGCAGCTTGGAGCGGTTATTCACTCATCAACCTTCCACAGCTCGACTAAGCGGGTTTGCAGAGCTGTAGGAACCAGTACTGATTCCTCTCGTGCTCCAGCTGACTGCATTCTGACCAGGGCAGGAATGCAGCCTGTGTGTCTGTGTTCTCCTTGTTTTAGTTAAAGCTGTTGAGAAGCCCCCATGCATTCTTATTCTCTCGGGTTTATTAACCCACTGGTGCCACCATAGCAGGAGGAACCTGCATGGGGCGTGGGTGAATTTACGTTGAGCTTCCAGATTCGCGCGGCGTTGTCATCCTCCTCCCCGCTCCTCCTCCTCCAATTTAATTTTGCTTTGCTTTGCTTTTTGAGACAGCCCGCCATTTCGATACACCGTGCAACCCAGGCTGGCCTGGTCCTTGCAGCAAACTTCCTGCCTCAGCCTCCCAGGTGCTGGGATTACAGGTGTGCTCCAAGAGATCCGGCTCTCGATTTCATTATTGTTCCGTCTCCAGGGCTAGGAGCACGCAAGGCTCGCGTGGTTCGGATCGCGCTCTCCGGGGTCGGAGGCACCCTGCAGAGTGCGACCCAGCCGTCCTTCGGCCCTCGGGGACCCCAGCCGGCGCGGTTTCCCTCTGCGTGGTCGCCCTCTAGTGGCCAAGAGCGCGCACGACGGCACTCGGCGGCCGCCAGGCCCTGCATAGAACCAGGACAGGGGGGACTCCTGGGCCCTGGCACTGTCCCCCTACCCCCTCTGGTCCCAGGTGCATGGCAACGAGCCCTCCGGCGGGGCCGGCTGGGGTTCTTAGAGGTGCCTGCCCATCTTCGCAGGACCCCTCGGGCAGCCTCCAGCTCGCTTTGGCAGGGAAAGTCTGCTCCCTCTCAGGGACCCCTCCGTCTACGGTAAACTGCAGCCCAAGGCCAGGGCCCCCTTCCTGTCTGGGCTCGGGGCCGGGCCAGGAGCGAGAATCTTCTCAGCAGGGAGCACTGTGGGTCCATGCGAGCTGCTCACCACAAGGTGCCGGCCCGGCCCCTGGGATCTGGGATTTAGTCCCAGCCGCTGGCAGGGTGCTGCCTGCCTCAGCTTCCTTTGCCTTCCTCCCGGAGCAGGACTGTGAGCCCCGCTACGCCTGCCTCAGCAGACTCACAGAGACACCGACGGGGCCATCTGCAGCCCCGTGGACAGGTACAAGTCCCTCTAGGGTCCCCCAGAGCTTTCCTTGTTCCCAGCCTGTGAAAGGAGCAGATTAATCTATTTGCTTCCCACGGCTGCTGTAGGCATCCCTTCGGTTCTTGCTGTACCCCGGGAAGGAACGGCCACAAGAATGAGGAAAACATAGACGAGGCAGAAGCTGGAATCAGGTGGGGGCCCTCTCTCTCAGTGGAGAAGGGGCACTGCCCAAGAACAGCAGAGCGTTTATTTACACCCTTGAGAGGTTGGTTAATGTTCGCCTCACTGTCCAGCAATCAGTTAACAAGCTACAACGGCTTGTTTACTTGCTTCGAGGAGCTCCCGTGTTCCTGGAGCTCCCGTGTTCTTGGGCTGGCTTCGTCCTGCGCATGTAATTACTTCCCAGCTTCCTCGGCTCTGACAGGCTGCTGTAGTCAACACCGCAGACCCAGGGGCTCCTGCCCTGGAAATGTGCAGCCTCAGAGCCCTGGAGCCTAGGAGGCTAGGAGACCCGCAGGAGGGCTCTGTCCGCTGGTGCCTTGGCTTCCGCTGGTTGCTGGCAATCTTCAGGGTCCCTTGGCTTGTACGCGCACCTCCCCCTTCCTAAGGACCCTGTCACGTTAGATTATTGCTGCCCTGACAACCTCACTTAACTACATTGGAGAGACGTGATTTCTGAACAAGGCCACATCTGGAAGCGCGAGCAGTTAGGGCTTCCATACATAAATCTGGGGTGGGGAAGACACCATTTATCTCATAACAAAAAGGCCCCCCAGAGAAGGTGGCACGAGAACCCCCACCTCCTGGCCTTTGCCGTGATGACGAGAGATGTCAGAGGGAACACACGTCGGCTCATCGGACCTGTAAAAAAGCTTTGCTTGCTGAATTGCACTTGACCCTGATCTTATCTGACCCCCAGGGACTGAGGAAATCTCCAAGATAGATGAACAGTCAGGGTCCTTTCTTAACGTACCCCGGGCCATGGGGAGGGAGATTTTGAGCTATTGTAGTGGCCAGAGAGACACAGGTCTGTAGAAGCCCGGGCTGACCTGGTTGGCGGGAGTGGTGGCCGCCCTGGGAAGGTTGCTCCTTCCCCTTCTGGAATGAGGACTTCCATTAATCATCTTTGTGAAGAGCTCCCTAAAATGAACAATTGCTTAAGCATCTGTTTTTATCCATGCAACCTGCTGGCTGAACTGGCATAGTGCTGGCTCGGCACCACAGGGTTTAGTTCTCAGGCACCCGACAGGCTCGTGCTGTCTGCGTCAGGGTGTCTGGATGCTGCGGAAGATGTCTCCCCATCTCAGCTTGGGGTTCTGATGAGACGGTCGAAAACGGCCCCCAAAACCCTTCAAATGCTTCCTGGGCAAAAAACACAGTGGACCCACAAGCTGACAGGTTAGAGCTTCTGTCCAGGAGCCAGGGGTCCTCACGTCGCATCATGGGCGGGCATTGGGGAGTCCGTGACCCCTAAAACCGAAAAGCCCAGGTATGTGCACGTACTGGACTAGGGAGGGCATTTCAGGTTCCCATTTTTGTTGGAGTGTCACAGAAGTCTGCACACCAACGATCGGGAACTCCTACCCTAAAACCCCAATTCCGTTCCGCAGGAGTCTTTATGAGAAAAACAAATTCAGTTTCCCTTTTAGAAAATGTACCATGAAACCAGAATTGTTAGCTGGGAGAGCAAGACCTTTAAGCTCAACACTGGTTGATCTCTCAAACTGTGCCTTGAAGTCCTTCTCACTGCTGTGTGGATTTATGCTTTGGAAAGTGCAGTCTAGGCTCTTGGGGTCACAAAAGGGCCTACATATGTGGCCGCAGATACTTGCCTCTATCAAGGATCAGATTGCTCCATCCACAGCTGGGTGGGGCCAACCTCTGACTGGCTGGAGGAATCCCAGTGTCTACAGTTAGAGCAGGACTGGTCCGGCCACCCCTTCCTCCTCCTCTCTCTCTCTTTCCCTCTGTCTCTTTTCCTCCGTTTGTCTGAACCTCCTCCTCCTCCACCACCCTACCCTGAAATATTTCTACCTACTCAGAATGCAGCAAAGGGAAACTTTGCTTCCTAAAAAACTACACCATATTTGGGGCCACGTATTTATGGCAACATAATCTGGGTGACACGGTGGTGTCTCTGGTAGAAAACATTCCTCAGTTTGTTCTTGTGATAGAGAAAACAGGTGGATGCTCACTTTTATAGAAATAAATTAGGGAACTTTAGCACACACCTCACTATTTCTTTTTTTTTTTTTCTTTTCCTGGTGCCGGGAATCGAACTGAGGACCTTGCACTTGCCAGGCAGGCGCTTATGCCGCTGAGCTACATCCTCAGCCCCTCACTATTTCTACATAGATTTCCTTGGTGGCTTCCAGATGTCCTCACCGGACAGCCGCCCTTCACTAACCAAGGGCAGAGGGCTCTGGTTCTAGTTTTATAGCCATGGTGTCCCCAGGGAGTTGGGGACTCAGGTAGGGCCCTCACGTCTTCCTCTGCCAGCCATTGAGTGTTTGGGGCCTTCCCAGGAAGCAGGTGATAAGAGGGGACTGGGGACAGGTGGCAGCAGGGAAAGGGCCTGGCACAGAAGCAGGACAGGTTTGAGGCGGACAGGGGCAGCTGGGCAGGGGGCCCCACGGCCTGCACAGGTGGGGAGAGGTCAGTCCTGGGACAGCCACATACAGGAGAGAGAGATACTGATTTCTGCTTCTCCCTCAGAGCAAACCTCACCCTGTCATGCAAATGGAAGTGTGCCTGGCCCCGGGGAAAAGTTGAGTGTTTTGATTTTAAAAGCCTGGACTCACGAATGCCTGGGATCAAGAAAAATCACCCTACCTAGTTGCCCAGGCTGGGCTTGAACTGCGACCCACCTGCCTCAAATGCTGGCATCACAGGCGTGTGCCACTACGCCCCGTTCAATGTGTGACCGCGTTGGCACGACAGCGTCGGTGCTGGTAGACGTCACAGGGAGAGAGCCCGAGGGCCTGGGGTGGGCGGACTGTCACACTGGGTGTCCCCAGCCCCCAAGCAATGGGACGTGGCCTGGGCGGGGTGAGCCAGGGAGCCGGGGATGCAGGAAGCCCCACTCTCCTCATCTGTGCCGCGGCCCTCAAAGGCCTGGATGTCACAGGACGCGGCACTGGCAAAGAACGGAAGTGCGTGTCTCTGCGGCTGCGCGGAACTCGCTCTTACAGCTCCTCAGGTTGAGCCGGCAGAGCAGATACCATCCCCAGCCCGCCTTGAACTCCGCGGGGCAGGTGTAGGGGTGGCTCGGGTTCCTGCCAGGCGCTTCCTGGAGCCAGAGGGCAACCCGGAACAGGCCTTAGAGGGAAGCTCAGCGAGCCTGTGCTGGCCCACGAGAAGTCCAAGATGCTTCTCAGGACCGGCCGGCATCAGCAAAGGAAGAGATGTTCAACCTCATCTGTAATTCGAGAGCTCTAGGCTGCGGTTCAATATTCCCACCCGCTGGATAGGAAAAGACCGAAAAGGCTGACGACGCAGAGTGCGGGTGAGGCCGCGGGGACTGGTCTCTCCAGTTGTGTGCCTGGCTCCTTGCAGGTCATTCGGCAAAACCCATCAGATTTGAAACTGGCCACGCTGTGGCTCAGCAGTTTCAGTCCACTGAATCTGTTCTGAAGCCATCATCAGAGATGTGCTTTTAGGGGCTGGAGATTTAGCTCAGCAGCGCAGTACCTGCCTGGCAAGCACAAGGTCATGAGTTTGATTCCTGGTACCGGAAAAAAAAGATGTGCTTTTAAAAAAAAGTACAGGCCAAGAGTAGTGGCACATTCCAATAATTCCAGTGCTTAGGAGGCTGAGGCAGGAGGATTGGCCTGAGCTCAAGGCCCGCCTGGGCCACACAGTGAGTTCAAGGCCAGCCTGGACTACATACATTGCTGCCGATATGCACTTAACAGGGTGAGGTTTGAGAAATAAGGATATGTGTAGATATAATAGCAGTGTATGAGGTGCAGTTGAAAAATGCAGTGAATATTTAACATTTTTTAAGGTTTATTAATAAAAATAAAAAATAGAATTCTAAAAAAGTTTGTTATATTTTTTAATATATTTAATATATTTTTTAATGACACATTGTCACTAAACCCCCTCAGAACCCTTCCTCTCACTTCAGACACACTTATCCCATCATTCTTGCCACTCTGAAGCAGTTCTGGAAGTACTCCTTCATGAGTGTCTTTAGCTGCACTGTCATGGCTGCTTCAGTGTGATGAATTGGTTCAAAATGTTTCCCTTTCATGGTCATTTTTACTTGGGGGAAGAGCCAGAGGTGGCACAGGTGACTAAGGTGGATGAGGATGCTGCAATGCTTCTATGAGTCTACCTTTCCATTAATGGTACACTGCAGCAGCATTCACCATATTGTTCATCATACCTTGTAGAGATACTCAGGAAAGAGGACTCCCAGAGCTGCTTCAGAGGATGACGGGAAGTGTATGTTCCAAGCAGGGGGATATTCTGAGAGGAATTCATAGCAACGCGTATTTTAATGTAATGATGTCTCCTGTAGATATTCACTGTACATTTTTCTCACCTCCTAGGTTAGCATATGCATTTTTGTAAATCCAGAAGAGTGCATACATACCAAAATATAGTGATGGGCATCTCTGGGGCGTGAAACCCGAGGGCTTTGATTTTTGACATTCTGCATTCCTGCAGCACTTACATTTTACATCACCACTATGTATTGCTGTTCCAAGCAGAAAACGGGATTTTTGTTTTTTGAGACAGTGTCTCGGTATATAGTCCAGAATGGCCTTGAACTCGCTATGTAGCCCAAGCTGGCCTCAAATTTGAGGCAATCCTCCTGCCTCGGCCTCTTGAGCACTAGGACTACAGGCATGCACCACCATGCCCGGCTAGAAAACAGGATTTTAAGGTGAGAGAAAGTGCCAAGAAGGGTGGATGGAAGGGACAGCGGTGGATATTTGTCTTTCTTTGTGGCCAGCTACCATCTGCTCTCACTCTGTGAGACATGGGTAATCCACCCGCCTTAGAACGTCCCATCGCAGAAGTCGGAAATAGTCCCCAGGTGCCAGGGCTTCGCTGGGCTTGCCACGGAAGTCACCTGTGGAGGGCACCAGAGCCTGGCCCGCACCCCCTCCCCCAGGAGCCCAAGCAGCCTGGGGCAGGACTGGGGTCTTCCTTCCCTTGCAAGTGAGGCATAAATGAGATGGTGATATAAGGTGAAGAGTGGGGGAAGGGTGCTCAGTGTCCTATGAAACCCACAGAATTCAACAAGCCTGAGAAGGGCTGAAACCAAACAGCCTCCAGGAACCTGAACTCAGCGCTGCACACTGAGAAATCTGACGCTCCCAGCCTGGGTCCCTGGGGTCATGCGCCATGTGTTTGTTTGCATGTTTTGAGACAGGGTCCGGCTATGCCGTTCAGGCTGGCCTTGAACTCACTATGTGGCCCTGGCCGGCAGTGATCCTCCTGCTCAGTCTCCCAAGTGCTGGGGTCACGGGCCTGTGCCACCACGCCCGGCAGTCCTTAGTGTCTTTGCTGCAAGATGCATCATCCCGATCTGTATCCACCTGGTCCCCCCAAATCTTCCTGTGCACAAAGTTCTTTTTAAAAGAACATAGTCATATAGGACCAGGGGCCTTTCCTATTCCAGTACAACCGCATCCTTACACCTGCAGTGGGCTTATTTCCAAATGAGGTCACATTCTGAGCTTTTGGTGGTACGGACTTCAACAGATGATATTGTGGAAGCGAAAGGAGGACATAATTCAGCTCAGCCCCTGTTATAGCTGCAGAGCTGCGGATGAGCCCATTGCCCTGTGCGTGCGAGGCCAGTGCTCCACCACTGAGCGGCGCTGCTGAGCTGAACCCCTAGCCCCAGGGCAATTCTGGTTACAGGTCTGCACGGCTGCAGGCACTTTGCCCACCCTTCCTGCAGGGCCACTGCAGCTCCCACTTCTTGAGCTCTGCACCCGTGCTCGCCAGTGACACCCTGCAAGCACCATGGTCCTGCAGTTCACATTCAGTGCAGAATTTAGGGTGCTCCCGGGCACCTGAGAGAACAGTCGGCGTTGGCCGCGGAGTCAGGCATGGGGTGGCCCCCATGGGCTGGAGGACGCACGTCTGACAGTGACACACTGTTTTCCACGCCCACTTTTTCCTAGTTCTTGGTTTTCATTTTGTTTTGCGGCATTGAAGATTGAGTCCAGGGCCTCTTGAGTGCTAGGCAAGCACCCTTCCACTGAGCTATATACCCAGCCCAAGAAGTCCTTGGCTTTGCACATTATTTGATAATCGTCGTCCCAAGGAGAGGATATTTAAGTAAGAAAGCATAGCCAGGAAGTCCTCTGTCACCTCTAGACCATAGTGACAGTGTCTAAGATGCCAGCTCACACCAGTGATAGCAGCTGCCTTGAAGGTGAAGTGGAGGAGGGAGGGGAGAGACCTTGCCCTTATATTCCAGGTACTTCATATATTTAGAATTATTCTAATTGTTATGTCCTATTTTATCAGCCCTAAAAATAACTTACAGTATGCAACTTGTATCAGTCAGCTTTCCCACTGCTAGGAAGAAATACCTGACACGCGCAATTTAAGAGAGGAAAGGGCTAGTTTGCTTCATGGTTTCAGACCGTTCACTCCATTACTCTTTCGGGTATAAACTTCTATATAGAGAGACGATTCCTCCCAGGAAACCTTTATACAGCTTTAGGTTGTCTCACATTCATATGTGTTCAATCTCAGCTATACCCAAGTAGATTTACCTGTATAGGAAGCAAATATTTTAAAACTTCCTGTTTGTACATACTCTGCATGTTTTATAATTTCAAAATGCATCACATGCATAGATATTTTTTCCACAAAGATGACGAAAGTTAGCCAAAAAAAAAAAAAAACCTTTTATTCTTTAGGGCATTGAAATTAAGTAAGCTGGCAGCTGGTTTTATTGGGAGGACAGTGTTCTTGGAAGCAGCTGCTTACAAGAGAACTTGAATATACAAAGTCTGTGAAATTTATGCTTTTTTTGAAAATTTCGCTGTGAGGACATGAAACTGTATTCTTCCATCATGATTTCCACATGAAAGCACTTTAGGGCACCAGATTTTAAGATGATATTTTTGAAAGAGTCAATGTCTATGGGTTTCTGAAGTCTTTCATAAGCTTTGCCTGTCTCTCCCCTGGGAAGTTATTCTTACGGGAGAAATTGCTTTTGGATTTTTTTTTTTTTTTTTTTTTTTGGTACGGAGAATTGAACTCAGGACCTTGCTCTTGCCAGGCAGGCACTCGTGCCACTGAGCTACATCCCCGGCCCGAGAAATTGCTTTTGTATGCAGAATAAGAACCTTTGCACTACAGTGATGCTATAGAGATGTCTAACAGACCTGTTCCTTCTCCCTCAGCATCTTTCTGCAATTTGCTGTCATTTCAATATTGTTAAATTCCACAATTTATTAAACTCTGGTAGACTGTTCATTCTTTTTGTAAAACATCAAGCCCTTTTTTCTTGCTTTATTTTTTAATGTTTTGTTGCTTTGTGAAAATGTTTAACCCCAAAACCCCTCAAGATTACCAATACTGTATAAAGAAGAAATTATCCTTAAGACTGTACTGACCTACTTTCCCATTTTACAATTAAATATCTTTTCCACATCAAAGAAAAAACAGAGCTGACCAAGAACAGAGTAAGTGCAGAAAGAAACTGCCTGACACCCACACAGGGGGCAGTCAGGAGAGGGGACCCCTAAGGGGCGGTGTTTGGGGTGCGGGTGGTTGGGGGCTCCCGTGTCCTCGGTTGCCAAGGGCAGCGGCGCATGGCGTTTGCTTGTGCTCCTGGGAAAGCTTGTGGTTGGCTTCTTGAAATTTTGGTCATCAGGCACACGCCTGGGCCCCAGTCTGAGAAACGTTCTCCTTGTCTTGCTGTCCATAAAGAAAAGTGTTTTCATTCTTCTGTTGTCCACAAAAACTACCCGTTGTTTATCTGCAGTTCAAATCTAAGTGAACGGTTTGTATTTTATCTGTTATCCGTGGACCTGGGGCAGCCCCGTCCCCTATGGGATTTGGGAGGAGGCAGCCAGGACTCTGCATTTGATGTATTTAGGGACGCCTGGGCTCAAACCCAGGGCCTCTGCCGATGCAGTTAGCATCGGAGGAGCTGAGCAAGGCACCCCGTCCCTCACCCAGCGGTGGGCACAGCATCGCTGCGGGATGATCCATGTTTAAGTTTAGGAGGTGTCTGCAGATCATTGGTTCCCACACCAGCCAGGTGACTCCACCACCTGGAGTCAAAGGTGTCCGATCCTACACACTGAACGCCTGCGTTGTTAGTGCTCACAGAGGCTTCCTCTTCCTCCTCCTGCCCTGCGCGGCCCGGAGCCCGGGAGCCCACGCCAGCCCCAAGTGCGCCGCCTTCCACACGGTCAGCACCAGTAGCAGCGGTGGCTGCGCCCAGGACCACGACCTTCCCTTCCCCATCTCTCCTCTGCTTTTCCCCTTCCCCACCCCTGTTGCTACCATCCAGTGATCTTCCTTAAACGTAGCTACTTACTACTTACTACTTACTACCTTGGTAAGTCTTTTCTTGTCGTACATGAGAACCTGGACTGTTTTTGCCAGTTCTATTGCAACACAACCATTACGTTACATCACCAGCCCAGAAATCTGTTTTATGTTTTCGTGTTGTAGTGGGGATTGAACCCAGGACCTTCACACTGACCTATATCCCCAAGTCCTCCCCCAACACACACACACTTTTTGAGACAGGGTCTCACTGTGTATTTCAGGCTGACCTTAAACTCACTATATAGCCTAGGCTCGCCTTGAACTTTTGGTGGTCTTCCTGCCTCAGCCTCCCGAGTGCTGGAATTACAGGCATGCGCCACCGCGCCTGGCCCCAGCCCTTTAAAAAAATGTTTTAAAATTTTAAAACAAAGGCTGGGCATAACAGTGCACACCTGTAACCCCAGCATTCAGGAAGCTATGCCAGAAGGATCGTCAAGAGTTCGAGGCCAGCCTGGGCTACATAGTGAGTTCGAGGCCAGCATGCACTACAACAGTGAACCACTGTCTCAAAAAACAAACGTAAAAAATAGTAAAGACTTGGTAAATTGTCCAGCCTGAGCTCAAATTTGTGATCTACCTCAGCCTCCCAGTAATGCGGAGGTTACTGGCGTGCGTCAACGCGTCTGGCTCTAACTGTAATTTTCAAAACCAACCCTGTGCCACTGGACCAGAGAGAGAAATGGGTACGGACATGGACAAAGTATAAGCAGGAGAGGGCGGGGTGCGGATTCCCTCCCCTAGGCTCCAAGTTACTTTCTCTGAGCACCGGTGTCCTGAGGGGGCGTGACCAGGAGGTAGCCACAACCAATCAAATCGTGGTCTTTTTAGGGGGCGTGGCTTGAACTTTCAGCTACGGGGTCGAACCAATCCCGGCTCAGGAGGCAGCGCTGATGCTACCCTGGTTCCGCTCTGCACCCCGGGCAGACGGAGGGCGGCCGCGCTGGGCCCGGCTCCCAACGACGCGCGTGGGCACGAGGTCCCAGAACGGGTCCGACCTGCCCTGCGACACGAAGCTGCCCCCGAAGCTGGCCCCCACCCCGCGATCTGGGACCCCGGCCGCGTCTCCGCGGGACGGCAGCACCAGGCCAGAGATGCCGCCCCCAGCGCCGGGCGCGTGACGCCCATGGAGCTGCAGGTGGATGTGCGCGCGGGACGTCCGTGGGCGCTGCTGCGGCCGCGCCCCCTCACCCGCGCCGGCCACGCGCTTCCTGCAGGGGCGGGTGCGAGTCTCCCGCGGGCCGTGGGGCCGCGCCACGCCGAGCCCGAGGACTTCCAGCCGCTGCCACTTGCGATCGCGCGGATGGGTGAGTGGCACGGCCGTGCCCGCCCCCTTGCGGCCTCTCTCCACTCGGATCCTAACGCGGACGGTTGCTGTGGAAGAATAAAACCTCCCGCCCCTGCCCCCAGGAACTCGCATCCCACTAGGGTGCGCGCACTGTGGGGCAGCAGAGCGGGCGGGCTCGGAGCGGTGATCGGATTCCGGTGGCCGTGGTGGGCGCGGGGCTCCCGGGCTGCCCGGGCCACTCTGTGTGCGCAGTGCGTGTGTAGAGGAGAAGGGGTCAAAACAACCTCGAAAGAAAAGAAAAAGGAAAGAGAGAAAGAAGAGTCCTGGGTGAGGAGCCGGCGCGGCGTGGGGAAGCTGCCCGACCCTCGGAGTCTGCAGGGCGCTGAGGAGCTGGGGGGACCCCCCCGCATCCCAGAGCGTCAGGGGCTTCTGCGGTTTGGTGCGAGCTCCTCCATGGCACCTCCTCCCTGGTAACCCATCTGCACGCTCATAGCTCCAGAGGAGGCCAGTATATTCCTCTGGCTGTGCGGGTCGGAGCAGGACAGGGCTGTCAAGGTGAGAGTCGGGCCAGGTTCCTTCCTGGAGACCGCGAGAAGATTCCTTTTCCGGAGGGCATCTTCACTCAGGGCCCCCTCTGTGTCCCAGTGCAGCAGTGCTGGCTGAATCTTCCTCCTAGGGCCACCTCTCTGTGACCGGGTTCTGCCTCTCTGATTACACTGGGCTCCTTCATAAGCTGGGGGCCTCCCATTCTCAAGACTGTGTGATTAGGAGCCCTACTTGCCCTTTGTCATTAGCCTAATGTCACAGGTGCTAGGAGTTAGAACGCGGACATCTTTGGGGAGGCACACTGTTCTGTCTACCACCCCAGTCAACAGCTTTTTATCTGAAAAGAAGCTGTGGCTAGCTAGTCACAGCGCTACAGTAAACAGAAGCATGAAAACAACACCCAGGATTTGGAGGCAGATTTATTTAACGTGGGACAGGCACCAACAGGGAATCAGCTGTCCCTCCAGATGTCAGGCCTTGAAGGCCCAGGGAGGGAGATTTTTATGGGGTTGCAAAGGGGAAGTACAGAGGTAGAGTGCTTGGCTGTCTTTGATTGGTTCCTACAATATGCCTCACAGTGACCAGCAGTAACCAGAACTGCAACAGAAACTGTCACCTGGACAACTGAAGTATACTGGGGTGGGGGGGTGTTCTGCTACAATATAATCCCAGCACTCTGGGAGACTGAGGGAGGAGGATCAAAGGTTCCAGCCCAGCCTGGGCAATTATCCATGTATTTATTTAGTGGGGGTGGGTTATCGGTATATTTTAGATATACATAATGATAACATTCATCATAGAGAATTTGTACCTGTACATGGTATATCTTGCTTCTTCCTTTCCCATTCCCCTCCCCTCGCTTCATCTCCTTGTGGGCCTGCTGGGGGTGGAGACCACGGCAGATATTCAAGGGTTCAGTCCCAAGGTTAAAGAATGCATGTGTGCAACACATCAGCAACTACAGCAGGGAGCAGGGAGCAGAGCACAGCTCAAGAGCTCAAGAGCCGGAGCAAACCCCTCCTGCATCTTTACTGTGTAATTTTTATATAGGTTGTTATCTCATATTTACATTCTTACATAGTGCTGTAACCACCACATGCATGTTTACCTGTGCTGTCGTGGTTACATAACTGTATCGCATTGTGTGCTAGACAAGCAGGGTCACATCCTCAGGTGTCCTTAGATGCCCCAGAACTTTGAGTGGTTCCTCACACCTTTCCCCTCTTTTCATCCCCCTCCCCTCCTTATATTCAAAAACTTTGTTTCCATTTTATCCTACTTTTTTTCCTTGTCCCTTCTCCCTCTCCCTTTTCTCCCCTTTCAATTGAACATTTTCTTCCTATTTCACAATACCTATTATACATATTGGTCCTTATTTACACTTTCAGTTTCTTGTATCAGAGAAACAATTTGGTATTGAAACATGGGTCCAATTTATTTCACTTAAGAATATGGTCTCAAGGCGCAGCCATTTAGCTAAAAATGTCCCAAGCTTATCCTTCTTTATGGCAGAGTAGTACTGCATTTTATATTTTAAAAAAAAAAAACACATCTTATCTATCCATTCATCAGTTGATGGGCATTTGGGCTATTTCCAAGATTTGACTATTACAAGCTGTACCACTATAAACATGAGTGTACATATATTGCTGTGCTATGATGCTTTTAATTCTTTTGGGAAGACACCACAAAGGGGAGTAGCTGGAACCTCTAGTTTTAATTTTTTAGGAATCTCCACACCGATTTCCAGTGGTCGCACCAGTCTACATTCCTACCAAAAGTGGAAAAGAGTTCCTTTTTCCTCACAGCCCCACCAGCAATTGTTATTGGTTGATTTCTTTACAATAGCCATTCTTTCTGGGGTGAGATGGAATCTCATTGTTGTTTTAATTTGCATCTCTCGAATGACCAGTGATGTTGAACTTTTTTCATATATTTATTTACCATTTCTACTTCTTCATCTGAGAAGTATCTATCCATTTCAGATGCCCATTTTTGGGTTGGGGCTTTAAATTTGAGGAGTCTGATTGTTTTGAGTTCTTTATAGATTCTAGATAGAAACCCTTTGAGGAACAGCTGACAGAACTTTTTTCCCACTCTGTGGGTTGTCTCCTCACTCTGTTGATGGTTTCTTTTGCTGTGCAAAAGCTTTTCCTGGGAGCATAAGACTGGGTCTAGCAGACTCATCCCTTATTTTTACTGTAAATTTGTACTTTAGCATTATAGTAACCAGCTATGCAACTCAGTATCCTTCCCTGAGGGATACAGGAAGTAATCTGTTTACCCACTTGGTATGATGAATGGCAAGGTGTATGCACATGTGCAAAAGTGGCAAAATGGGATTTGTACCCACCTTTATACGCTGTGGAACAGTTTTTGCATTTGTTTACCCAAGCATCACAGAGGGTCCAATAGACCCACACCACTCTAGGATTTGTTTTTTTTAAAAAAAAAAAAAAGTTTTCTTTTGATTTCTCTTGTAGAAGTAGCCCAGTTGAGTACAGTGGAACATGAAAAATTGATTTGCAAGTTTTTGAGGAGGTCAAAAGTGAATTATTAGATTACTCATGCATGGATGATGAAGATGATCCATTATGGTAAAATACATGCTTTCATAAGAGAAGAATAGCGTGGATGAATGATGATGATATTCATGACATCAACAACTTTGATTTGGCCATATGAGCCAAAGTTCCTATGACAGTTAAATGGAGCAAGAATTGACTGATACAAACACAGGGACTGCAGACCTTCTTGATTCAGATGATGAAGAAAAACAGCAATGTGAGTACATATTTGACTAGCCAAAATGTTGTAAAATGACCACACAAGCAAATGGAACAATCCAATGTTAGAACTAGGTCCTAAAATATAGTGAAAGTCTTGTCAGGTGTGAAATGTATTGAGCAGAATTTGAGCACTGCCATTCAATATTGGTAACTGTAACAGACAAAATGCTAGAAGATGCTGTGAAATATACAACAGCTGAAATGCAAGTAAAACATTCTTTATGCACCAATAGCCATATTAAAAAGTGTATTTACTATGACACCTCACTAACTGAACTGAAAGCATTCATAGGTCTGTTGTACTTAGCAGGGATTTCTCATGGTGATTGCAAGAATATAAAAGACTTATGGAAAATCAATTGGACAAAACATTGCATAAAAATGTATGCCCCTGTAGATTTGAAGACTTACTATTCCTTCAATTTAGGCACTTATCCTGGAATTCAGCTATTAGGTCCTTATTTGTATAGCAATAAACTAAATGATATTATAAACAGACTTGTTCCTCCCATCTCCCAAACTAATCAGAATGTGATATTCGACAATTGGTCTACCAATTTCCAAATGATGTTACGTTTGCTAACAGAACACAAGTTGATCAGCCCAGGAATTGTAAGCAGGGACAAAGCATAAATTCCAAGAGAAATGTTGCAATTTCCAAACAGAGAATTGTATAGTACAGTCTTTGGATTTCAGAAAGATATAACATTAGCCTTGTGTATAGCAAAGAAAAGCAAACTGGGACTGCTGACGTCAGTATTTCACCATAATGGAAATATTGATAGGGAAACCTCAACAAAACAGAAGCCTGAAATGGAAACGTTCAACAACAAAATTGAAGGTGGAGTAGATGTTCTTGATGAGTTATGTGGCAACTATGATGTCATTTGAAACACAAAACATTGGCCAATGGTTCTAACTTATTCAATCCTAAGCATTTGTGGTATAATATTTTGATAGTTTCCAAAGAAAATAACAAGTGCAAAATATCATGGAGAAATTTTCTTAGAGGTTTGGGACTAGAGCTCATAAGAGATCATTTACATCAGGAGGTTGAGGCAGGAGGATTGCTGCAAGTTCAAGGCCAGCCTGAATTGCATAGCAAAACCCTGGCTCAGAAAGACCCCCCCAAAAAAGGGAGAAAGAGAGATTATTTTCAGCAGAGGAAAAACAAAATGTTTCTACCCAGGGAAGTATGCAAAAAAAATTATGGAGTACACTGGTGAGCTGACAGGTAAACAGACAGGCACATCATCACAGAGACCTACTACAACAGCAAGAAAAAAAAAAGATGTGAACTGTGCCCTACACAAAAGTATAGAAAAACAAAACATAGGTACTATCAGTGTAAATGATGGTTGTGTATGGAGCATGCAGTTGTAACGTGTGAAGACCACCTTGGGTATGACAGTTGAAGCAAAGCTTGTTTCTGTGGTAGAATTTTGTTTGTGTTTACATTGTAGCTCCCACAGGTTTTTATTTCTGATGTTATCTTTTTCTTTTCTTTTTTTTTCTTTTTTTTTTTTTTTTTTTTTTGAGACAAGGTCTAAATATGCGGTTCAGGCTGGCCTCGAATTTGCAATAATCCTGCCTCTGCCTCCCAAGTGCTGGGATTACAGGTGTGTGCCACCACACCTGGCTCGATGTTATCTTTTAGATTTTGTAAGCAAGTATATAGGTGATGTGAAAATGTTGAGGGGTATTCTAAATGTACAGTACATATTAAGAAATAATTTATTTTATTGATATTTTATGTTCCTGTTAACTACACACTGTATAATGTAATAAGAACCTCCTGACAAAACAGCAAGACCACTGAGATGTCAAGTATGTCCTACAAAAAAGCCAAGAAAACAAAAGACATGTGCTGTCAGTGTAAGTGATGGGTGTGTATGGAACATGCTGTTGTCATGTGCACAGACTGCCTTAGGTGTGATAACTGAAGTAAAGATGATTTTTTTGCAGAGTACTACTGGTATTTTCATTGTACTTCACATAGTAATTTATTTCTGGTGTTTAATGTCAAAAGCAGTTGACATTAAAAATTTTAATACTTTTTATAAACACACAATAAATATGAACTCAATACTTTTTGTGACTTTTTTCCTGTTACTCATTGTTTAATATAATAAACTCATAAAATTAATCATTCTAATGCCCTACAATGAGATACCAGTTGTTGATTCTTTGTGATATTTCCTCTGCAATCAGGGTTTTGTTCATAAAGTCTTCGCTTACACCATTTTCTTCAAGAGTTCTAACTATTCTTTTTTTATTGTTAGACCAGTTTCAAAATTTATTTTCCATGATTATTAAAAAGTTAGTCTGCCCATTCTTGAGTTGTTTTCACAGATTTAATCTGAACGTGGCATTCGTTTCTGTGTGTTAGACTGAGTTTTTGTCCTGGTCAATGCTAACTATTCCATCTTACAGCAGATTTAGTGTTTCTGCTTTCATATTTAGATCTGTGATCCATTTCAATTTTAGTTTAGTGCATGATGAAAGATATGATGAAAGATATGAAAGATTTCATTCCTAATGATGATGAAAGATATGGATCTAGTTTTAATATTCAGGGTGGAGTAAGCCAGTTTCTAGCACCATTTATCAAAGAGGCTATCTTTCTTCCAGTAAGCATGTTTGGGACCTTTGGTAAAGATAAGGTGGCTAAGTATATCTGGAAGTAATCGGTTCTGTTGATCCTTGGGTCTGGTTTTTTGTTTTGTTTTGTTTTTGCCAGTACCATGCTGCTTTTATTACAGTAGTTTTATAGTGTAATTTCAAGTCAGGGATTGTGATGCCCCCACCTGGCCTTTGTTGCCCAGAACTGCCTTTGCTATTCTAGGTCTCTTCTGGTTCCAAATGAATTTTAGGATTGTTTTCTCTAATTCTGTGAGATATGCTGTTAGAATTTTGATTGCAATAGCATTAAATCTATATAACAATTTTGGAAGTATGGACATTTTCACTATATTGGCGCTTCCTACCCAAAAGCAAGGGATATCTTTTCATTTTCTGATATCCTTTTCAATCTACTTTTTGAGTAATGTAGTTTTCAATGTAGAGGTCTTTTATTTCCTTTGTTAGATTGATTCCTAGGTTGGTTATTTGGGTTGGTTTTTTTTTTTTTTTTTTTTTTGGTTTTTCTTGTGAAAGGAGTTGTTTCCCTAATTTCTCTTTAAGTGAGTTCTTTATTCATGTACAGGAAAGCTATTGATTTTTGAGTGCTGACTTTTATCCAGCTACACTACTGAATTTGCTTATTAAATATAGCAGTGGTTTAGTAGAGTTTTGGGGGTCTTCTATGTAGAGTATCATGTCACCCACAAATAATGATAATTTAACTTCTTCCTTTCCTAACATTATTTCTTTTATTTCTTTCTTTTATCTAATTGTTCTGGCTAAAGTTTCCAGGACTATATGAATAAGAGTGGTGATACTGGACATCCTTGCTCCTCATTTTAAAGTGAAAGCTTTCAGTTTTTGTCCACTTCGTACGATGTTAGCCATTGGTTTGTCATAAATGGCTTTTATCAGATTGTGATAAAGGCCATCAATTCTCATTTCCTGTAGGGTTTTTATCATAAATAGGTGCTGGACTTTGTCAAATGTTTTTTCTTTTTTTTTCCAGTACCAGGAATCGAACTCACGACGTTGCGCTTGCCAGGCAGGTGCTGTGCTGCTGAGCTAAATCCCTAGCCCCATGTCAAATGTTTCTTCTGGATCTATTGAGATGATCATATGGTTTTTGTCCTTGGCTCTGTTCATACGGTGTATTACATGTATTGATTTACGTATGTGGAGCCATACCTGCATCTTGGGATGAATCCTACTTGATCATGGTGTATAATCTGCTTGATGATGTGCTGCATCCTGTTTGCCAGTATCTTACTGAGGATTTTTGCATGTATGTCTATTAGGGAGATTGGCCTATAGTCCTCTTTCTTAGTTGGGTCCTTCTCTGGTTTCAGTATCAGGATAATGCTTACTTCTAGGAATGAATTTGGGAGTATTCCTTCTCTTTCAATTTCACTAATGAGTTTGAGAAGTAGTGGTATTATGTCTTCTCTAAATTTCTTGTAGAGTTCAGCAGTGAATCTGTCAGGGCCCAGGCTTTACTTTGTTGGTAGATTTTTAATTGCATCTTCAATTTCATTTACTTAGGATTTTTATATCTTCTTGATTCAGCTTTGGTAATTCATATGTAACTCATATATATCTAGTAATCTGTCCATTTCTTCCATATTTTCCATCTTATTAAAATACAGTTTCTGGAAGTAGGTACACATGATCTGGATTTCTCTCAGGTCTGTTGTGTTTTCACCCTTTTCATTCCTAATTGTGTGGATTTGAGTCTTTTCTTTCCTTTTTTTGATAAGTTTGGTTATGGATTTGTTGATTTTATTTAATCTTTCAAAGAACCAACTCTTCCATTCATTGATTCTTTGTATTGTTTTCTTGGTCTCCATTCATTAATTTCTGCTCTGCTCTTTATAATTTTCTCCCTCTTATGAGCTCTGGGGCTTAGCCTGCTCTTCCTTTTGTAGAAGCTTGAGGTGAAATATTAAATTGTTTATTTGAGCTTATTTTGTTTTCCTGATATGGGTATTCACTGCTATAAATTTTCTCTGTAGGACTGTTTTCACCATGTCCCATAAGTTCCAGTATGTTGCACTGTCGTTATCATTTAATTTAGAAATTGTCTAATTTATTCTTTAATTTCATCTTTGACCCATTGGTTGTTCAGGAGGGTGTTAATTTTCATGCATTTATGAAGTTCTTATGGTTGCTTTTGTTATTGATTTCCAGTTTCGTTGTGCTATGGTCTGATAATATTGATGGTGTTTAAAATGATCTGATAATAGGGGCTGGGGATTTAGCTCAACAGCACAGCACCTGCCTGGCAAGTGCAACGTTGTGAGTTCAATTCCCGGTACTGGGAAAAAAAAAAAAAAAAATATGATCTGATAATATGCATGGGGTAATTTCAATTCCTTTACATTTACTTAAGCATGTTCTATGAGCTAGTATATGGTCTGTTTTGGAGAATGTCCTGTATGCAGCTGAGAAGAACGTGTATTCTGATGTTTTGGGGTGGAACACTCTATAGGCATCTACTATGGCCCTTTGTTTAAAAATTTGGATCAGTTCTAATATTTCTTTGTTGATTTTTTTCCCCTAGTTGATCTATTTGTGACAGTAAGGTATTAAGACCCCTTAATGCAATTGTATTGTGCTTATTTGATTCTTCGTGTCTGTTAATATTTGTTTTATATAGTCTGGTATGCTGGTATTTGATGCATATAGATTAATGATGGTTATCTCTTCCTCTTGAATTGTTCCCTTTACAAGGATGTAGTGACCTTCTTTGTCTCTCTTATTCAGTCTTGGCTTGAAATCCACTTTGTCTGCAAATAGAATAGCTACCTCTGCTTTTTGGGGGGTTCCTGTCTCATGGAGCATTGTTTTCCATCCTTTGACTTTCAGTCTATGAATTTCTTTTTTAATTAAATGTTTCTTGTATGTAGCATATTGTTGGATCTTGCTTCTTGATCCATTCTGCTAGTCTGTTTCTTTTGCCTTTGTCTTTTTTGGGGCAGTGCCAACACTCAAACTCAGGGTCTTGCACTTGCCAGGCAGGTGCTGTGCCATTGAGCTACATCCCCAGCCCCTTAGTCTGTTTCTTTTGCTTGGTGACTTGAGATGATTAACACTGATGGTACAACTGATATGTAATTAGTTATCCTTGTCATGTTATTTTCCTATTGTTGTCCCCCCTTTAATTGTTTGCTTTGCCTGATAGATTCCTTCTATTGAGGTTCATAGAGTTGTAGTCCTTTTTAATCTCTTTCCAGAATCTCTCCTTCAGAACATTTGGGAGTACTGGTTTGCTGGTCATGAATTTCCTCAGCTATTCTTTGTCATGGAAGTAATTTATTTCTCCATTAGTTTTGAAAGATATTTTTGCAGGGTATATAAATCTGGATTTGAGAATATTTTCTTTTAGAGCTTGAAATACATCACTCCAAGCTCTCCTAGACTTGCAGGTTTGTGTTGCAAAGTCTGCCGTAATTCTGATGAACTTTCCTTTGTAGGTGGCTTGTTTTCTGTAACAGCTTTTAATAGTCTATTCTTAGGGGATGGGAATTTAGCTCAGCAGCACAGCACCTGCCTGGCAAGTGCAAGGTCGTGAGTTCAATTCCTGGTACCAGAAAACAAACAAACAAACAAACAAACAAATAGTCTATTCTTGTATTCAGTTTCCAGAATCTTGACTGCGCTATGCCTTGGTGTATTTTTTTTGTAATGGCTAATTGGACTTCTAGCTGCCTCACTTAATGTATGTTAAATTCTTTTACCTTGCTTGAGATGTTTTCTGCCACGATTTCTATGAACAGGGTTTTGTTTTGTTTTTTTAATGTCATTTGTACTATCTTGCTTTTCACTGACTCCAAGAAGTCTTGTGTTACTCTTCTTTGCATCATCTAGCAGCTGTTGGATTGATTTTTTTGTGGTACCTTGCTATTTTTAAGAACTCTTTCTTTTCATGATTGCTAACAGCAAACCTGTCTTCCACATGTGAAATTCTGTCCTCACATTGGTTCATTCTGCTTTGCATGCATTCAATGGAATTTTTAATCTCCTGGATATCTGTTTGAATCCGTTTCATGGATTTCATAGTTCCTGTATTTTTTATCTGTATCTGCTCAAGAGTCACTAACGATGTCTTTCATTATAGTCACCATTTCTGTAGTTCTGAGACATTATTTCTGATTTGATTTTTTTCTAGAGCTTCATTTATCTGCTTTGTTATTTCCCCTGTTACCACTTCAGAGAGTCCAGGGGGGTGGCTTTTAAACTGTTCCACTTCATTGCCCCTTGGGTTTGCTTTGGTGAGCTTGAAGTCTGAGGTTGAATCTTGCTTAATTGTCTTTTCATTTTCTTTTCTTTCTTTTTTTTTTTCCCCCTCCGGTACCGGGAACTGAACTCACAACCTTGCACTTGCCAGGCAGGCGCTTTTGCCACTGAGCTAAATCCCCAGCCCTCTTTTTTTTTTTTTTAGTTTAATTCCTGGGTTGATGTTTGTGAATTGTTTGTGGCAAGTAGATTTATCACTAGTATTTAGAACTCTTAAGAAATTATTACTTCTCAGAGGTGTCTTCCAAGTGTAGCTAGCTTTTGGGTTTTGAGCCTGTTGCAAGATCCTTCATCTTCAATTTATGAAGATGAGAATAATGAGAAGTTGCTGCCTGTTTGGTCTAGCCCCTGGTTCTTTGGCACTGGCACTATTTTTTATGACCCTTACACAATCTCAGTATTGGCGTACCAGGAATAACAGCTGATTAGAACCCTATGTCACCCTGGCTAAAGTGGTACAACCAGCAATAAGAATAGCATCAAACACAGCTAGAAAATGACAAACCGTGGTAACTATTAATTTTCCCCCTTTAAGCATATGAACTAGATTTGTGGTTATATAAGCAAATCTAAAACAAACCAAAAAACTGTGTATTGCAAATATCCCCCCTAGATAACTAGATGAAGAGGAAGAGATTAGAAGCAAGGCTAGAGGACAAAGGAAGATCATGCCAACTTTTCAGTGAAGAAGACAAAAGGGAAAGAGAAGGAAGAAATAAAAACAAGAATAGAACAGGAAAAAACTAGAAATAATGTTCACAGTCATATAAAAATAAGAACAATCAAGAAAAAACAAAAACAAGGAAAGAGGGAAAAAAATTAAGAAAAGTGTCCACTTCAGGGCCAGGGGTTTAGCTCAGTGGCATGGTGCCTGCCTGGCAAGTGTGAGGTCCTCAGTTAGATTCCCAGTTCCCAAAAAAAGAAAAGAAAAATGTCCACTTCAAGGCATGTCTCTGCTGTCACTGGTACACAGAGTATGCACACAGAGCCCAGATCCATGTTGATTGATCCCAGCAAGCCAGCAATAGAGGTATGGTGGGGTAGTTGACAATCCTAGCAAGCCTGCACCTATATATCCACAGACGTTCAGGCTGATTTCTGGCTTTGAGGCTGGAACCAGATTTGCTTAGCCTGCAACAAACACTCTTTGTGCCTCCTGCCAGCTTGAACTGGGCTCCTCCTCATCCTGACGCTGGGACTAGGTATTAAACACAAGGCTGAGCTATATACCATGGCCCTTTTTACTTTTCATTTTGAGACAGTCTTGTCAAATTGCCCAGGCCAGACTCCCAGGAAGACAGCAGCAGAGTGGTAAACAGCAGAGAAACAGCCTCTCTGAGCTTTGGTGTGCAGATGTTGGAATACAGCAACGTGAGAAAGAGAAGGAAGGAAGTGGGTCCCAGGGGCCAGCAAGGATCTAAAGCAAGAATTGAAGCCCATGGCGACAGTGAAGAGAGGGACCTCAGCGAAGAAGGAGGCAGCAGCATGGGGCTGGGGATTTAGCTCAGTGGCACAGCACTTGCCTGGCAAGCGCAGTGTCATGAGTTCGATTCCCGGTACCAGAAAACAAACAAACAAAGAAAAAAGAGGCAGCAGGCAATGCTTTCTCCCTGAGCCCTGATCCATGGCATGGGAGGGGTGGCTCAACAGATGACCAGTAGTCACTCAGCAGATGCACAGTGACTACTGGTGACCCAAGGGGCCTCCACAGAGAAATGCACCAGTGGAATGGAGCAGTGGGCCCAGGGGACTTCACTGGCTGGGAGTTATCCAGGTTCAGATGTCCCCCAGGAGAGGGTGACTGGGTGGGAGCCATCTTGGAGAGAGGCCAGCTGAACTCTGAGCTCGGAGCAATTGTCCGGCCCCACTCACATTTTCGTCTCTGGCTGTTTGCCGGCTCTGGAGTTTTCAGATCAATGGACTCCCGATCCATGTCCTTGTGTGTCTGGCTTCTTTCTCTTAGCATGATCTTTGAAGCAAGGTATTTTCTCCAATACAGATGAAAAAAATCAGGATTGCAGAAGTGCCTGTGGCTTTAAAGTTGAATAATGATTGAAAATGTAGGGCTGGGGATGTAGCTCAGCGGCAAAAGCGCTTGCCTGGCAAGCCTGAGATCATGAGTTCTATTCCTGGGATCTGCCCCCGACCACAAAAAAAAAAGAAAATGTGTTTTATGAAACCCCTAAGTCCATCTCCGTGTGTGGCCCGTGTGTCTTGCATGCACGTGTGAGTTTCCATGTGTACAAGAATACATTAAAGTGCAGTTCTCCCTGCATGCTGCCGCAGACGCCGGTTCAGCCTCTGGGAAACAGCGATGACTGGGGTTCAGCACCTCACACCGGGACGCTGTGTGGGCTTCGATCCCAGGGTTGCGCTGGCCTGGGTCTAGGCCCGCCCGAGGCCCCTGCCACAGGGCTTGGCGAGTTTTCCTCCTGCCGTAGTCACTGTCAGGTATCCGGATCCTGAGAGACTCAAGTCTGTTCATAACTGCGGTGCCTAGGATTAAGGATTAGAAATAATTCCTCCTCACTTTCATTCCTCTGTCTTCCCTGGATGCTCCATTATTGGAGTGAGCCATGGCATTTCCAGGTGGACCCTACAGGGCGGCATGGTGGTGTGTGTCTGTAATTCCAGCACTCAGGAGGCTGAGGCAGGAGGACCGCCTTGAGTTCGAGGCTACAGACTGAGTTCTAGGCAAGGGTGACCTACATAGTGAAACACTGCCTCAAAAAAAAAAAAAAAAAATTAAAATTAAAATAAAAAAAAAATACAGGTGAGTCCAGTCTCAGCCTTTGCCTGTGGCTTCCCCCGCTGGGACGCCTACCTGTCCCCTTCTGCAGCCTCCTTCCGGCCACACAACCACGGGGTCCCTGGGAGCAGGCGGCAGCTTCCAGCTGCGGCTGTGGCGGTCAGGTGTCTCCACTTTCCTGCGCATTCTTGGTACCCAAGGCCCGGAGCGAGGCGAGGCGGGGCGGAACTGGGGGAAATGGTGAGCGCGCTTGTGAGCCCGGCCCCCTTGCAGCACCGCCCCTGCCCCACACAGAGCCGTTCTGGGAGCGCCGGGCAGAGCGCGTGCCCAGTCCCGGGCGTCTGCGCTGTCCTCTAACAAGCTCGGATGATCGGATGATCGCACCGCGACACGCGGGTCCTCGCGTGGGGACCTGGGCCTCATCCATGACCAGGCAGCAGGACACCCGCGCCGCCCGCCTCCTGGTTACCCCAGAGCCCTGCGCCAGGCTCCTGCCAGCTCCTCTGCGGCTGTAGCGGCCCGCACTCCCACACCCCGTGCCTCAGCCCCGCGCTTGGAGGAGAACGAGACGCCCTCGGGGAGAGGCCACCGAAGATGTGGGTCTCTTGGCCCCGTCCTTCCTCTGGATACAGCTTGCGTCCTGACTAGTACGGTGACGTCCCTCCCCTGGGCGTGGGGACTTTGTGCAGTGCACAAACTGTACAACCTTCCCGGGACCCTGCCCACGCTCCTTCCTTCCTTCCCTGAGACTTGCCAGCTCTCTGCCACTGGATTTCCCCTCCGTCAACATCTCGGCCTGTATGAGGTTAGCTTGGCACAGTCACGGAGTACTGGTGACTCACCAGCTTGTGGGCTTGCAGGGGCCAGGTGCAGCTGTGCAGAGGGCTGGGTGTGTTTTTCCCAGTTTAAAAACTCTTGGGTGTTTTTTTTTATCTTTGGTTTGGTTTGGTCTGATTTGGTTTGGGTTTTTTTAGACAGGGTCTCTCTGTGTACCCCAGGCTGGCCTTGAACTCACTATGCATCCCCAGCTGGCCTCCAGTTTGTGGTGATCCTCCTGCCTCAGCCTCTTAAGTGATGGGATTACAGGCTTGCGCTGCCACATCCAATTTTTTTTGTGTGTGTGTGTGGTACCGGGGATCGAACTCACAATCTTGCACTTGCCAGGCAGGCCCTTATGCCACTGAGCTATATCCCCAGCTCCCACATCCAATTTTTTTTTTTTTTTAAATCTTAAATGCATTAAACATTTTTTTTTTTTGCTTTAAATCATTGATAAAAATAATATAACATTGAGGGCAAGTAGAAAGAAAAATTCATCTGGTCATGCTCACATTTTCATTGTGGTGATATTGCCTGAGTGTATTTACCTCCTGTGTGCACATTTTTTATCGTGCAGTACTGGGGATTGAACCCAGGGCCTCTGCACTGAGCTACACCCCCCAGCCCTTCTTTGTTTTTTGAGAGGACTTGTTTAGTCAGTAAGACCAGCCCAGGCTGGGTTTAAATTTGCAGTCCTCCTGCCTCAGGCTCCCAGAGTCCTGGGATTCTAGGTCTGCCCACCACACCCAGCTCCTGCCCTGCTTTTGGTGCTTTTGGTGCAGTTCTTTCATTTCGTGTGCTCTTCCGCTTTACACCGCGGGCTCGGTGGTCTTTGTTCTCACCTTGCTCAAAGGGCCCCAGCTCTACTTACTGCCTTGGTCCGCCCTGGGCCTCCTGTGCCACTGGATCACACCAGCCTGCACCTCCAGGCCCATCCAGCTGTTCACCAGCACCTGGACACACCTGGACAAGCTCTGGAGCCTCCCCCGCCCCAGGCCTTTTGCTCTCCTCTCTGAGCTGGTTGGGTGTCTGCCCTCAGAACCACATTGGTCTGTGGTGACTGTTGCACAGACCCCCTTGAGGACCAAGGTGACCATGTCCTGAGTCCTGGCTACCGGCAAGCAAACTGAGCTCAGCTCCAGCCTTCTCAGGGGTCTGCTAAGTGGTGCGTGGTGCTGATTGCCCTGGCCAGCAAGCTGGGCTTCTCCAGACCCTTGGGGAGCCACGCCGGGACCAGCAGAATGACAGCCTGCCTTTCTCCCTCAGGACTTCCTCAGCAGACACCCGGTCACCAGGGGCTCCTGGGTGGGGGCCCAGCGAGGCCCGGAGGGCCGGCACAGGATGGCTGGGGTGGGAGGGGCCCTTGGTATCCCAGCTGCGGGGGAGCGCGGGCTCCCTCCCTCCCACGCCCTGGCCCTGGCTTTGGACTGCCGCTGGCGTGGACCGACACCCTCAGTCCCCCTCACGGGCTCCTCCCCAGCTCCCCCGGGAGACAGGGCCCGCAGGAGCACAGCTGCGGCTCGGAGGAGGCCGGCCTGCGGCGCCAGACTGTAGCTCCCCGCTCCCTGGGTCTGCGCCAAGGCCGCGAGTGACGCCCCGCGCTGCGACACCGCTCCCGGGGCCTGGGAAGATCGTGGGTGGTCGCTTGTCCGCGCCCCTGGCAGCCTGGTGACACCGGTCTGTCCCGTGGCTTTGAGACGGTAAACTTCTTAGCACTTCTGGGCCTCGGCGTATCCTCATTCAGATGGCCTTTGGCTTCTGGTGAATTGCCCAGCCAGTTCAGCTGAACTGCAGTTCTTTAGGGATTTCTTTTCTTTTTTGAGACGCAATGCAGCTTAGGCTGGCCTTGAACTCACTTTGTACCCCAGGTGCTTTTTTTAGCACCTCTGAAAGTGATCATATAAGTTTTCTATTTTGGTCTTTCAAGATAATTATAGTGAAACGTCCTAGGATTAAATCAACCTTGTATTTCTTGAAGAAACTCCTCTTGGTTATGGTGTTAATTCTCCAAGCGTGTTGCTGGAATCTATCTGCTAAATTTTTTTTTATGACGGGAATCGAATTCAGCACCTTGTGTTGCCAGGCAGGCGCTGTGCCACTGAGCTATATCCCCTGCCTAAATTTCATATTAAAGTTTTACAGAAATATTTTAAGATATATTGGATCTGAAGTTTTCTGTTTTCAATCTTGTTATTGAGTTGAATATTAATGTTATAGCAATTTGGTTAACAGAATCAAGGACTGTTTTTCTTCCCTGAGCTCTGGAGTTGCTTAAGCAGCACGCACGCTCCTGAAGGAAACCCAGGAAGCAAGCCAAGTGCGCCAGGGCTGTGTCTAAAGAACTGAGGACCAACTCGAAGAATTGTTTGCTGACCAATAACTGTTTTCTTTTTATTTCTCTAAGATAGGGTTTCACCATGTATTCTACACTGCCCTTGAACTCGCTATATAGCACAGAGTAGTCTCAAATTTGCAGTGATCCCCCTGCTACAGCCTCCCGAGTGCTGGGATTACAGGTGTGCGCCACCACGCCTGGTTGTTTTTTTTTAAAATTAGTGTTTGCTTTAAAGAAACTGTTCTACCAGGAATGGAGGTGCCAGCCTCTAATATAATCCCCGCACTCCGAGAGGCTGAGGCAGGAGAATGGAAGATCTGAGTTCAACCTGGTCAATTAAGTGATTTAGCAAGAATAAAAAGGGGATGGGGATGTAGCTCAGTGCAAAGGCGCTGGGTTCAACCTTGAGTACCAGAAAAAAGGGAAGGGAAGGGGAGGAGAGGGGATAATCACAGGGTCTTTATAAGAGTCATGTGGTCAAAGTGAAGCGGGATGGGGGGGACAGAGGACACTGAAGGTGCTGCGCTCCTGGCCACCACGTTCTGACACTGGAGGACAGGGCCAAGCGAAGGGACCCAGGCTGCTTCCAGATGCTAAAAAGCATGAAGGAAAGAATGCAGCCTCAAGCACAGAGAAGTTGATTACAGACTTTCTGCATCTCCAAACGTAAGATCTAAAGGTTCCTTGTTTCTCTGTGGGTTTTGTTTTCGTTTTTTGTTTGTTTTTTCAGGACTGGGGAGACAACTAAGGGCCTCGTGCACGAGACGCCTCACTTGACCAGGGAGCAACTTTGCCAGGCTAAGTGTGGTGTCTCCAAGCCGCTACATTTGTAGTAGTTACAGCAGCACGTGCACACCAATCAGCAGTACCCACAATTTTGAAGCTTTTATCAGTGTAATTGGTTTCCTCTGTACTCCTAGGTAACTTATTTTTATACACTTTAAACTGATAGATTAAGAAGGGAACTATAAGCTTCACCAGACTATAGGGCCATAGAACCAAAAAAGGTATTGAACCCTTGATCCACACCCCCGGTCATTCGTTTGGTCCTAAAGCACCAGCAGGGAGTTCCTAAGCCCCGAACCTGCCCAGGTGGGATCCCAAAGAAGGGAGTGCTGAATGCCAGGGTGACTGGTGCAAAGCATGTGTTAGGAGGACTCGGGTGCTGCAGGCACCCCCGACAGGCATGAGGGAAGGGGATGTGTCTGGGGTCAGGGGACAGAGTGTGAGAGATGCAGCCGGCCCCGTCACAGAGCAGGGGAACCAGGTACTTGGTGTTCTTTGGGGTCAGACATAGAAGGAGGCCCTGCTGGGCAAAGTCCACCCTCTGCCCACCTCTTCGCACCTCCAAGCCCCCTCTTCGGCCATGTGCCCAGGTCCGCAGGAAAGAGCGAACTCACCTGCAAGCTCTCGTGCCACAGCGTGGTGAACAAGAGCCACGCTTCCAGACAGTGCTTGTGCACGTGGCAGGACCTGAGGCCGTGATCTCAGTGGGGTACGGCTCCTCGGTAGAACATATCTACCATGTTCAAGGCTCTGGCTTCAACCCCAGCACCAAGAAATGAAAATGCAAATAAAATTCTAGTTCCTAGAAGGCTTCCTGGTAGGAAGGCTTTCCACCCAGGGCCACCCCCACCCACGATCTGACTGTGGACCAGTGCTGGTCCTTTAGCTGGAAATGCTTTTGTACACAAGGGAAGAGGTTGACGGCAGGATCTGTGGGATCCAGACACAGCTGTCTGTGAAAGGGCCCGCTGCCTCCTGCACTGCGGTTGCTGTGTCCTGGGCCCTCTGCCCCGCAGGCCCACCTCTCACTGAAGCTGCTTCACTGTTCAAGGCCTCCAACAGCATTCAGTGTCAGGTCAGGCTGTGCGGACAGATGTCACGAGGCCTTACCTCCTGCGTGATTTCAACCGAGCCTCTCAGAGGCCCCACCAAGAGAAACCAGAACCGCTCCCCTGACCCTTGGATGGGTCATTGAGGGGACAGGGATAGTGTCAGGGGAACCAAGTGTGTCCCACCCAAAGCCGCGTGCAGAAGGCAGGCCAGAGGGCAGTGCCACAGAGCCAGTGGGTGACAACTGAGGCAATCAGATCTGTTCCTGCCCCATGAGAGCCTGTGAGAAAGCAGCCCACGTCCTCGTGCACAGCACAGCGCTGGCCCTGGGAAGCCGGAAGGAACCCAGGTTGCTGGTGGCTGGAGCCCAGGAGAGTGTCCTTTCTGTGGCCTGAGCCACAGAGAACCCTATTTGCCACTGTGACCCCCAGTGCCCGGATGTGCTGCTCAGCAGGGCAGTTCTAGCTTGGGTGGACCCTCCCTGTGCGCCATGTCTAGACAGGAACCTGTAACGGCTAATCAAGAAACATGATGCTCCAGGTGTCCGGTCGGGCTCAGTCTGACTCCACTGCGCTTTCGTGAGGCCAAGCGTGAGCATCAGAAGCAGAGCGCAGAACCGGAAGTGAGGCGAATCCGGGGCACGCGGACGGGCCTCTGGTGGCCACCCCGAGACAGGCTGGAGCCTCCCTGCTGGGAGCGATAGAGGAGCTGTTGTCACGCTTGGCGACACGTCTGTTTCCAGAGGAGCTGGAGGATGCACTGATTCTTAATGCAGCGAGCTTTGCCGTGACGGAGGAAGCGAGGGAAATCAGGTAAGGAATTACACTTTTGAAGGTGCTGGGAAAAGACATGCGGATCTTGGAAAGTAATTCTTTAAAATATGTAGGAGAGGAATAAAATGGAAGGGTGTTTTTCTTAGAAAAGATCACTTGTCAGATTTATTTGAGCAAGAATTTGAAGATTATTAATTAAATTACCACCTAAAATGTTTGAATCAGAAGACAATACTGATGAGGAATTATTGATTAATGGATCAGGAAGTGATAGTGAACCTGAGAATGATTTTTTTTGGAATTACCGGATGATGAATTTCATTCTGAGAATGAAGATGTCACACCATTCAGAGAATTTGTTGAGGTTAACTTTGAAAATCCAATGCCAGCTCTTCCTAGGTTTCTGTTCACCAATATGACTCGTATAAATTTGCCATTGAGGCAGGATACAGAGCCGGATATTTTACTTTATTTTGAATATTTCTGGAATTCTAAGATAATGGAGTTGATTACAATGGAAACTAACATATGCAGATCAATGAAAGCCTTCTGGAATTGTAGGGAAATTTTCACACTAGAAGGACTGAAAATCGACAGATAATGCAGAAATGTTTAATTTTTTTGCTTCCCATATTCTTCAAAAAGTTATATGTAAGCCAATATGTGAGTGGCATTGATCTAAGAAAGATTGCATTGAAACACCTTTTCTTTTTAGCAAAGTAATGTCATATAAATGTTTTGCTTTATTGAAATGTTATATTCATTTTGTAGCTAATTCTTTCGATGCTAGTGCTCACCCAAATCCTAAACTAAGTTAAGTTATGTCAAATTATTGACATCTCAATAAAAATTTTCTACTGCACTTACACTTGAGAGAGAATCCATCCCAATCACCTATCTTAATGCTAATTAGACAAAAGACAATGCTATATAAAGGGTGATAGGGATGAATTCAGTTTATGCCCCTAAAAAGAGCTACATTTGGTATCAAATCTTACATGTTTTGTGAATCCAAATCTGGGTACATATGGTCTTTCAAAATTTACACTGGAAAGGGCACAGTACTTGATAACTATAAAGATCATTCCATAAGTACATGAATTATTTTGACTCTGGGGGCTGAGGATTTAGCTCAGCGGCACAGCGCCTGCCTGGCAAGCTCACAGTCATGAGTTTGATTCCTGACCAGGAAAAAAAAATTATAAACTACTTATGCACCTTCTGGACCAAACAATATAGAACTCGTTTGTTATTCATTCAAAATAAGAGGGTTTAAAAAGTCATTTACAATGTAGATTATGTCTAATAGACCAAAAATTTGGGAAAACTATGGGATAGCAAAATACTAACCAGAAAGTCCATGATCAGCTTCTTCACCATGATGTGCAGTGCGTAGACATGTAATTGAAATTGTACCACCCACAGGAAGAAAGGAAAGGCCAGCATGTGTAAAGTGTTCAAAGAAAGACAGCACAAAGGGAATTCAGAAAGAGACGGGATATTACTGTCCAGATTGTGATGTTGCATTGTGTATTGCATGTATTAAGACGTACCATACAAGACAAATTATGGAATAAAATTTAATAAAAGTATGTCTTGTTATATTATAAAAACCGAAAATGCAATTTTTGGTCATCCTATACTTAAAACAACTGGACTGATAAGTGATTAAGCCTACAATATGAACCACATCAGAAAAGACTGATGAGGGGCTGGGGTTTTAGCTCAGCGGCACAGCGCCTGCCTGGCAGGTGCGAGGTCGTGAGTTCGATTCCTGGTACCGGGAGTGCAGGGGGGGGGGGAGACTGATGAATACAAAAAAGATACTTTTACAACCTTCAGTTTACACTGCACCGGAAACTGCAAGCCGCTTCTAATTGAAATGGAATGGTTTTTGGGTTTTTTTTTGGGTTTTTTCTTTTTCAGACAGGGTCTCGCTATGCAGTTCAGGCTGGCCTTGAGCTCACTTCGTAGCCCAGGCTGGTCTCAAACTCACAGTGATCCTCCTGCCTCAGCCTCACAGGTGCTGGGATTACAGGTGTGCGCCACTACACCCGGCGAGATGGAATGTTTACTTCTACTTTGAAAACTATCAAAAACAAACCTAACACTTTGGCTAGCAGTCAAGCCAAAGCATGGGGCAGCTATTGCTGCATTAGAAGAAAGTGGTACTTCAAGGAAACTGAAAATAAAGGTTTTGCTGCCAATAAAGGCTGGTTTGATACTTTTAGAAGTTGCCATAAATTGGTTGATGTTAAACTGATACTGCAAGCTCAGATGAAGATAATGCTCTGAAGTTAGAATCCAGATTGCAAGATACAGAGTCCTCGATTGCACAGCAGGGCAAGACCCCATTATGAAAACACCTTAGCAGGGTTCGGACCAGTATTAAGGAAAATTGAGTTGATGCTGCTACCATCCAAGACGCAGTTGTCTGTTTATAGCCAGAGGAACTAAGTGAAGGTAAACCTATTGGTGTAAGAGAAGTGGTTGTTACACAAAAGACGGATGTACCTCAGGAGGGAGTGCTAGCAAAAAACTTCGTATTAGAAGAACTCTCAAGACATTAAAACTGCAAAGGGTAAAATTTTGGCAGCTGATCCAAACTTAGGAATAGGACAATTTGCCAAGATTTGGAAAAGACACTTATTTTAAGTAATGTAACAGGAAGGTAGGTCCAGTTCAAACTACTTGATAAAGGATGAATAACATAATTTTTAATGTTTCTAATATTTTAAACTATAGCATGCTAGGTAGCTTTACATTATTACAAAGCGAGAACTTTTTTTTACATTTATAACAGCAAGAGAGTTACATTTTTTGACTGACACCCCCCCCCCCCGTCCCCTGTATTGGGCTTCAACCCAGGGGAGCTCTACCACTGAGCTACCTTCCCAGCACTTTATTTTTTATGTTGAGAGAAGATCTCACTAAGTTGCCTAGGCTGTCCTCAAACTTGTGATCCTCCTTCCTCTGCCTCCTCAGTAACTGGAATCGGGTACCACTGTGCCTAGCTTTTTCAGACACAATTTAAAGTCCATGAATAACCCCACATTTCCTCCTAAGTTAGGACTGTATTGCAGCCAGAAAACCTTCCTAATTATCCAAACATATATCACATCTAGCAGTGTGTATTTTGTTCTTATGGTGTTTATCACTTTTCATATTGCCTTTGTATACTGCTATATCAAAGCTTTGAAATGAAATTTTATGACACTGAATTTCTCCTATTTGGACTTAAATCTATTTGTAGACCAAAAACAAATAAATAAACCTAATAGAGATTGACAGATTTTTCCTGTAAAGGGCTCTTTCAGGGTCACAGGAGTGGCCCTCATAGCCAAAGCAGACAGTAAATAACCACTGAATGTGAATGTGTTCCAATAATAATTTTATTTATGGACAACAAAACCCCATGATGCATGCTTATATGTTTAAAAATTTAGGCAGGGCATGGTGACACATGCCTGTAATCTCAGTACTAGGAAGGCTGAGGCAGGAGGATCACTGCCAGTTTGAAGCCAGCCTGGGCTACAAAGTGAGTGCAAAGCCTGCTTGAACTACATAGCGAGAGCCTATCCCCCCAACAAACGAACGAAAAAATTACTACAGCAGAATACACACTGCCATTAACCTACCTCCAAACACTCCCCCTCACTTTCACACACTTATCCTACCATTCTCACTACTTTCTGAAGCAGTTCTCAAAGTCCTATTTCCTGAGTGTCTTTATCTGCTGTGATAAGTGCTGCGGAGCACCCTCCACCGAAAAGGTAGGGCTGTGAAAAACATGTCGCTGTGTCCTCATCCACCTTATTCACTGTGAGACTTCTGGCTCTTCCTCAAAGTCAAAATGACCATGAAGGTGTTTCTTGTTGGTCTGTTTTTTGTTTGGTTTTTTTTTTTTGAGACAGGGTTTTCACTCTGCAGTATCCCAGGCTAGCCTCAAACTCACAGCAATCTTCCTGCCTCAGCCTTCTGAGTGCTGGGATTATAGGCAAGGTAAGTGTTTTCAGGATAGCAAAGCTAGACTTATGAAAGAGGACTTCCAGAACTGCTGCAGAAGGTGGCAAGAATGATGGGATGAATTTGAAACACGGGGGAAGACTTTGAGGATGATTAGTGGCAATATGTCTTTCATTGTTATAAAATTCCTTAAGGGCTGAAATACCTGTACTTTTCCATCAGACTTTGAACCTTATGTCCGGGGTTGCTCAGTGCCGCACCCTGGTCAGGTTTGTGTGTGATGTTGCTGGTCTCTGTGATCCACACATCAGTCAGTTATCTCAGTTGGAATGAGATCACGGTCATAAGCCAAGCCTGCCTCTCCCAGCAGTTGGATGGGTCAGGCCTACAGGAAGACTCTGTAGTTATCCTAGCATGCTTGGGGGTGATACAACTGCCCAGACAGAGTAGCTTGGGGTAACAGTGGAGGGGCTGCAATTGGACACAGAGGGGAGGCTCCTGTATAAGAGAACGGATGTTAGCCCCCTGGTACACCCAGAATAATCATGGTGTATCTGGGAATCTTCTCTCCTCCCAGTGTGGGCCAGTTGTGGGCTCCACTATGCTCGTGCTGGTAAAATCCATCCTACTAGTGCCACAACAGTGCCATTGGCATTGTTGTCGCCAACACAAACGTCCCTGTGCCCTGCCTTGGAAAGGAAAACGGGAGTCTGGCCCAGGAAGCTGGTGGCTGCCTAAGGGGAAGCAGGATCCCAATCCAGCCCATCTCTTTGTACCTAGATCCCCAGAGGCTCCCTGCCCAGGTATGGCAAAGACAGCAAAATTGCAAGATGAGGGCATTCTGCATGGACCTGAGCCCCAGGCTTAAATGGCGCCTGGAACGTCCATACCCACGTGGCTTGCTCTAGGCTCTTCTCTACCAGGCTGAATTTCCTCAAATAACAGGGCCTCACTTCAGTCACATACGGCTTCCAGGAAAGCCAGCCCAGGATGAAGTGGAGCTCAGCACATGCTTAGTGCATGGGAGGCCCTGGGTTAGACCCCTCAGCACCATGCAAAACTAAGACAAATATACTTCGTCCTTCAAGAGCCCATTTTTCCTGAGTCCTGCTCCCTGCAAACTGCAGGGTGAATAGAATTGTTGTGTGATGCCTTCTTTTTCTGTCCTCTCGGGTTAGGGAATCTGGAATGTGGGCCTTGGTCACCCAAAACGGTTCTTGGGTCCCCTGCGTTACTCATGGGCACTGCAGGCTCCGAATGCCCCAGGGCTCATTGGCTTTTTCACAAGGATAAGTTTGTTGTGTCCTTTGTACCTGGGAGTGGCCAGTGTGATGTCTGCCACCTATCAGTGGCACTCCTTCTCATGCTTCCAGTGTTCCCCGCTTTGGAAAGAGGACTTCCAGAACTGCTTGAGAGAGTGGCAAGGAAGATGAGATGAGTGCGTTTGAGGCAAGGGGGATCTTGAGATTAGTGGCGATGTGTCCTCACTGTAGTACATTTTATTGAAACTTAAATACTTCTCACTATATTTTCTTGACCACACCTCATTTATCTGCCTCTTCAGGGTGACTGCAGGCCTAGCTGGACCTGCTCTTGTGTCTGTGCCAGGACTCACGGTCGAGCCATTGTGACTTTAGCCCTGGTTGCAATCAGTCCCAGCTATCTGACATGCACATGGCCTCCCATGCCCTCTGACCCCTCGTGCCCTGACCTGTCCACACTGCCACCCTTTACCGACCGCCCAGGGGTTGGTCACACAGGTGCTGGGCGTGGCTCCTGCGTTACTGACAGTGCAAAGCTCGGCACTTTGGCTGCTCCGTCCTGTGGCAGGTTTTACCCATATGGGATTGGTGGCTGGTGGGGCGGCCCCGAAAGTGGACACGAGGGTGCCGCACCATCTGCAGAGGTGGGATGTCTGTGGATGAGAGTATGTTCAGCCCCCACGACCCGAGAGACAGGACTTCATTTCAAGAGAACCCACGAGACCATTTCTTTTTTTTTTTTTCTTGGTCTTTTGCGACAAGGTCTCGCTATGCAGTTCAGTTCAGGCTGGCCTTGTGCTCACTTTGTAGCCTAAAACTGTAACCATCCTCCTGCCTCAGCCTCTCGAGTGCTGGGATTACAGGTGTGCGCCACCACGCCCAGCTTGCCCATTTCTACCTAGGGCCCTACACTGCAGAGGACCCTGGCCTTGCTGTAGCAGCAAGGGCTGCACTATGGTCCTCCCAGAGGCGGCGAAGTGTCAGGACCAATCTCCGTGGCACTAAGTCCCAGGACGGCTGCCATGGGTGGTTTCTTTTCTCTCTGTGTGACTCCTCCGCTGTTTGGTTCTGTTTCTGTGTTCCCAGTTTTTGCTGTGTTCCTCACCTTCACTGCACAGGTCACTGTCTGCTTCCTCTGTCGGTCAAAGCTGGGCCACATCATATGCAGGGGCCATTGCCAGGACTGCAGCGGGGTGCAGCAGCCCTCCCACCCACAGGGGCAGCCCTGAGGAGCTCATACGCGCCTAGGGTGAAAGCGGTGTCAACAGGTCCCTCCCTGGAAAGTGGGGGGTATAGCCGGCCACGAGCAAAACCTGTGCCTCTCGCCTGTCTCCCAAGGCCTGCCTAAGTGCTGGGATTACAGGCATCACCTATTTTTTTGGGAATCCTGTTGACTGTGCCATTTATTCTGTCCACTGAGTCTTTGGTGGAGTCTCCCCAAAAGTGGTAGTAGGAGAGTTCATAGATACACAGATTTTAAAGAAAGAAACATTTAATGCCAGGCGATCCAGGCAAAGCAGTTATTAAGTTACTTATTTAGAGACAGGGTCTCGCTTTGTAGTGCAGGCTAGCCTTGGGCTCACTACGGAGCCAAGGGTGGCCTCAAACTCCTGCCTCAGCCTCCTGAGTGCTGCGATTACAGACACGTGGCACCACACCTAGCTCAATGAATATTCATCTGTGTAACCAGCCACCAAATCAACAGGTCTAATCAGTGTCTTAGAAGCACCCCTTTGTGTGGGTGTCAGTCACACTGCCTCCCACATATTGAGCACCTGTACCATGGGTCAGTCTTGTCCATTCTTAAACATGATCTGCACCGCAGAGAGTAATATGAATTCCTTTCTCCCTGGCTGCTTCTATACATGTTTCAGGATTCTTTCCTATTGCAGAGATCTTTGTTTTTTGTTGGTGAGTTGTATTTCATAGTACAAATAAATCACAGTTTACTCATCTGCTCTACCATTGGTGGATCTGAGGGTGTATTTAGTTTGGTTGTGCGGAACACGACGATAGTGAACATGTCTTAGCTTATCCATGCACTTTTGCTGACTATACATATGGGGGTAAATGGTACCATGTATGGGGGTTAGGTTGAATTTTGTTTGTTTTTGCTGAGACAGGATCTTGCTGTGTCATCCAGGCTGGCCTTGAACTCATGGGGATCCTCCTGCCTCAGCCTCCCAAGTGCTAGGATGATGTGTTTGCCACCATGCCCAGCTCAATTACACTGAATTGCATGAGCGCAAAGCCATTTTCCAGTGTGACTGTACCACCAGTTTGCACTCCCATGAACAGCACATGAGTGCTGCAGCTGCCCCACATCCTGACTCGGTACTTTCTCATTCTACTCCTTCTGGTGGGCGTGGTGTAATGAGGTTGCTTCTTACACCCATTTTCATCAGACTCGATGGTTTCGGTATGTGCTAAGACCCTATGGCCACGTTTGGTAAAATTATCATCTCAGCAGTATTTTACTAATGATGTGAACTTTATTTGTAATAACTTTCTCTGTTCCTTTTCTCCTTTTGAGCTGCAGTCTCTGCCTTGGTCCTGTCTGGCTTCCTTCTGATTATGGCTCGGCTTTGGATGAGGTAAGTCTAGACCAGCTATGTGTGAGGAGTCAACGCTTGGAATGGCCTGCAAGCCCAGCTACGTAATAGGCTGAGATGGGAGGATCACAAGGGCAGCATATTGAGACCTTGTCCTAAAAAGGGCTGGGGATGTAACAGCTCAGTGGGAGCACACCTGCTTAGCATGCACATGGCCCTGGATTGAATCTCCTGCACTCGCCCTCCGAACAGGGAGAGGCCCAGGCCACGGCGCAGGCAGCACGTCCTATTAGGACAGAGAGGTGCAGGCATGGAGATGTGGCCTTTCCTTGTCCACTGTCACCTGAGTCCATGCATGCCAGGCTGTACTGCTCCTCTCTGCTACACCACCCAAGCTCACTGGCAGAGGCACCCTGCAGGAGGCTTGTCTGCTGGACTCTGCTTTCTCCAGGCCCTGCCCAGCCCCCCAGGTCGCATCCCAGCATGCCTTGTGCCCTGGGGCACACAACTGATTGTGAAGACAGCTTGCAAGCTTCCTGTAGGATCCCAGCCACATCCCACAGCCGCTTGGGGCGCAAATCCTTTCCTCACACTCTGTGACAAGGGATTCTCTGGCTGAAGTCTGAGTTTCTGCTCCTGCTACTGAATGCTTCAGCATTTCATCCAACCAGCTGGCACCAGTATAAAGTAGCAGCCAAGGGTCAGCCCTCATCAACAGAAAAACCTAGAGCTATCATTATCCTTAGAAATAATATGCACAGCTGTCAGTTTGAAAAGTATGCAGACTGCTAGATTAGAGTCCTACAAATAGCAGCACTGTAACAGAGCCTGCTCTTAGGGGTTGATTTGGGTTCCTTCCCAAAATGCTGGAGTCCTAACCGAGCAGTACTTATAGTGCAACCTTATTTAGGAACAGGAGCTGGGGGATGCACACCTGTTGAGTCAGGAGGATCACAATTTCAAATGCAACCTGGGCAATTTACTAAGACCCTATCTCAAAATTTGAAGAAATGAAGAGGGCTGGGGATGCAGCACAGTGCAAAACCCTGGGTCCAATCTTCAGTACTTAAAAAGGAGGTGGTGGTGAAGGAGAAGGGTATTTTAGGCCATCAGGTTAAAATAAGGTCATGTGACTGGGCTCTCATCAACCATGACTGCTGTCCTTATTTATACCAAAAGCTTTGGAATATTTGCTGCAGGTCTTGCAGAGGGAGGGACCAGTCAATTCTGCACAGTGGCTTCTTCTTCACAGATGTCACCCGTCACTTTCCAAGGTCCTTGGGTGTACTGTCCAGTACAGCCGTGACCGGCAGTGGGCACGGTGCTTCCCCACTTGGACGTGCACGGTATGGACTAAGGTGTGTGTCTGAGGACTCAAGGACACCCCAGGGTGAGTGAGGGCATCAGGTAGCAACGCATGGTGCTCTAGCTATGAGAGTCGTCCACCTGGTAATATAACGGCTACTACTGTGGGCAGCTCTGCTGTGCCCCAACTTTTTTTGGGGGGGGGCACTGGGAATCGAACTCACGCTTGCCAGGCAGGCGCTGTGCCCTAATTTAACCCTCACAATGACCTAATTTGGCAGTCAGTTTAGACTCTCAGGTTCTAAGTAACAACAACAATGAAACGGTCCATTCCAAGTAGCCTAAGCAGAAAGGGAAATGATTTGCGACTCTTACTTCTCTTCAAATGTCTGTCACTCTTTCTCCTGGTGGCTCCTTTATCTGCTCCTCAGTAATGTGGTAGCGTACGGCCACCAAGAGCTCTCAGCTCACTTACATGTTCTTAATTCACAACAACCAGTGCCCGCTAGAAACTGCCAGTCACGGGAGGAGCTGTGGCTCTCGTAAGTAGGCTCTGGTGCCCACTTGTCGACCACTGTGGCCAGGAGTGTGGTCGCGTGGTTATTAGAGCGGAAACTTCCACACTGCACTAAAATCTGACTGCAGGGTGGGCAAGGCTGGGCTTCTGGTAAAGAACAGGAGAGAAAGGTAGACCAAACCATAGGAATCTTTCTCTCTCATTCCACAGATGAGAGAGATTCAAACATAAACAATTCACAGGGCAGAAGAGTGCAGACCCTGGAGATCTGAAGAGACACCCTGCCAAGGGAAATGTATGAGCAGCCAGCACACATGTGCAGAAACAGTCTCTGGATAAACTGCAGTACCTCCTCACACTGCATTCTACTTGATACAAGCAAGCAAAAACCATACTGTGCTGACACAGCACACAGGTGAGTCTCATTAACACGTTCAGGAAGGAAGCCTGACACACCGCACAGGGATAATTGCACTTACAGGGATAATTCCAGTTACAGCATCTCAAGGCAGACCTCAAGACGGGTGCACTGCATGTGGAGCTGAGGAGAGCTGAGGCAGGTTCTGGTGCTGGTACCAGCCTCGTTCCCCCATCCAGTCCCATCTGGAGCCCTGCAGGAAGGACTGACAGCTCCACCTGCAAGTCTCCATGCTTTGCTTTTAGCTAAATCCTACTATGTTGAGCATGAGCTGAGGCCAACACCCAGCTATGCCTGCAGCCCCAGAACCTCCAACACCTTGAGCTTTCTGCTGAACCTGGAGAACACACAGATGGCCCTCACAGCTCAGAAACATCTGTAGACCCCAGAGCGTCAAAGCCCTGATCCTCTGTGGCCCCAGCACTCTCCTGCCTGGCCAGCAAAAGAAAGAAAAACACACTGAAAGGAGGCAACTTTATATTACCTTATAGTACAGGAAATATCAAAAGCCAAAGCGGAGTAAAATCATGTAAACTGCTTTTTCCCCCCTCCACATGCAATCCAAAAGATGCTTTTCAAAATACTGAAGTCAGCTTTGCAGGCTGTGGCAGACCAAGGTTCTCCCTTCAGAGTGGGAAGATGGCCTTGAGTTACTGGAGGCACTCCAGCAGCTCAGAGCAACAGCTGGGGGACCATCAGAAGGGACATTTCAACCGTTTATAGCTGGTTTAGCCCTAGAAGCCAAATGTACTTGAGATATATTTTAAAACTATAATATTTTCTTAGATTTCCCAAGTTTAAAAACCTATAAAAAAGCAGGGCACGGGGGTGCACACCTATAATCCCAGCACTTGGGAGACTGACCCGGAGGATCACTGAGTTCAAGGCCAGCCTGCACACACACAGTGAGACCCTGTCTCAAAACAAAACAAAACCTGAACTTTTTTTTCCCCCCTGCTACCAGGAATCGAGCTCACGACCTCACACTTGCCAGGCAGGCGCTGTGCTGCTGAGCTAAATCCCCAGCCCCAACCTAAACTTATTTGAAGAAAAAAAAAAAAAGCAGTACTGATGGGTCATTACCTTAAAAACTACTTTGAACAAAGTACTTAAATGGTAAGAGTCTAATGTATGCTTGACCAATGCTGAGAGAAACTAATTTAAAATTGACTCAAAGCAGGCATGGCAGTACACACCCATAACCCCACAACATTCTTCAAGGTTGAGACAGGATAGCAAACTTATGCCTGACCTGGAGAATTTAGCAATTAAGTGAGACTCTCCCAAAATAACAAAACATTCATAATGGAACTCTAAGGAACAAAAGAGTTTGAAGCTTCCCATGGTAGCATACACTAGTAATTCCAGTACTCTGGGAGGCTGAGGCAGGAAGACTGCAAGTGCAAGCCCAGCCTCGGCAACTTAGTGACTTGGCAAGACCGTTTCAAAAAAATGAAGGGCTGTGTGTGGGTGTGTGTGGGATGTTGCTTAGTGCAAAGTCCCTGGGCTCAATTCTAGTACCACCATCACAAAAACAAAACAAAAAACACCCTTTGTTTTAGTTTTAATAAGAGGTAAGAAAATCTTTATTTAAGAAAGTTACTGGTTGGGGACATAGCTCAGCAGCACAAGTGCCTGACTGGCAAGCACAAGGTCCTGAGCTCAATTCCCTATACCCCCCACCCCAAAGAAGTTAGAAACTGGGCACAGTGGGACATGTACTTAATCCCTGCTACTCAGGAAGCAGCAAAAGGACTGCCATGTTGAAAGCCATGCTGAAAGCCAACCCTGTCTCAGAATAAAAAAGGGCGGGGATGTGGTCTGGTGCTCCCTGGGTTCACTCCCCACAGTCTGCCTGCCAGATTTTCTGCTTTAGTCTCAGCTGTAGCTGTTGCTATAGCTCAGCAAAGCAGCTCTGGGAATTGATAGGTAACAGCAAAATGAAAGGGGCTCTGCTGAAGGTAAAAAGGAGCATGGTTTTACCCTACAAGGTCAAAGATTTTTGCAAATGTGACGAAATTTAGTTAAATGAAGTACAAAACATTGTGTATGAGAAAGATACTCTACCTTAGGGTTCTTCTAAATCGCAGTGGCTGGCCCATCTCATTATTTAAAATGCAGATTACTTATCCCAAACTCTAAATAGTACAAGTATGCAAGCAAAAGAGTTGTAAAAGGAGTTTGCCTTTTTTAAAATTTTAAGACAAGGTCTCACTAAATTGTCTGGATTGGAATCAAACTTGCAATACTCTTGCCTCACCCTACCAGAGTGCTGGGATTGCAGGGTGTCCTACCCCTTGCCCAGGTAAAAGGACTTCTAAAAATGGGATCATCTGTGTGAAGGACCAGGTGACGTAATCTGCTGTGGCACACAGCCCCAGGGCAGTGCTGTGCTCGATGGCTGTCACTGCCTGTTGGGGGTAGGGCCAGTACTTCCCCAAAAATCACAGCTGCAGTAACAGCTAGTCATACAGACATGGTTACCTTCACTGAGTACTTGCTTCTGTACCAACAGTGAGAAAATGTGACTTAAAAGTATGCGTTAGAGATGTTCAATATCTAACTCCAGATATAATCTACAGTAGGTGAGCTCCCAGATGTCCTTCCTTGCACCTACTACCACAGCTAAACTTTCCCATCTTGTTCCACACTCCGAAGTACTACGTCCAAAATGCCTGTAAGGATTTGGGACAACAGCATAGACCACCAAGAACAGAAGACACAAAACTATTTTTCGACAACCTAAAAAGGACAAAAGAAATGGGTTGCTGATGCAGATGGGCCTCTCAGATGAAACTATACACTGGGGGTGGTGCTGAGTGACAGCAACCCTGGTAATGAGGCATCACCTGGCAAACTGGGGACACCCCTTAGAAGGGCATGGGCTTTCTCTTCTCTCACAGAGGCCCACATTCCTCTCAAATCTGTCAAATTCAAAGAAACGGCTCTACAGAGTGATCTTAATTACAATCACAGACACTAATTTTATATTTGTTCCTCAGAATTTGTAAAACTAGAAGTGATACCTGCCAACTATTGTTTATATCACTATAGTTCTGTAATGCAGAAACTGCTGGCTTCGTTATGTTGGTTCCATACTGTTTTTATTCAGGTTTATTGAATATGAAAACAAAAAAAACCAAGAAACCCCCCAATGCTTCCGCAGGTCCATTCCTTCTCTACACAGGTTACAGACAGCCCTGAAGTAGGTGGAAAGTAGTCAGTGAGAGGCCCAGAAGGAGCAACGCTTCATCTGGACTCTTTTCAAGTCTATTTACTTCCTTTGGTGCCTTGCACAATAAGGCACTGTTAATAAGGTAACAGAATACAGGAAAAATCCACAGCAAATAGTTCTAGTGACAATTTACTAGACAAGTTACAGTTTGATGGTGGTGATGATTGTTTCTTTCATTTTATTGTTTTTTACAATAAGGGTGTAGTTTTTATACTCCACACACAAAATAAAACAAGTGCTTATTATGAAAGAGTCCCTGCCCCCACCCCCTTAGAACATCCTGAACATAGCAATGAGGAACAGAAAAATCAAGACAAGTCTGATTTTAAAATTTCAATAAAAAAGCAAAAGTATGTAATGCAACAGCTGTTCAATTTCCAATTCTAAATAGGCACCGTCAAACAAAAATCCCCAGTATTTTCAATTTCTCCAGCACACATTCCAGTATAAATGCTCTGAACTGTAATGAGCTAGTAATTAATAATGGGAATAGAGCCTCAGAACAGAAGATATATTGCTTCCCTGACCCCCTTACAGTTGGAGAGTGCAGGTATTAGGGGATACAAAAATCACAGGAAGAAAAATTAAAAAGAAAAATTCCCCAAGCTGCTGCTATTTGGAGTAGAAAGGAAGACAGCATTTTACAAATGTTCAAAAAATCCCAAGGCATGTAACAATTCATTCGCTATCACTCCTACTTAAAAGAATAAAGAGATCAGTGTCTTATTATATAAAACTGTACTTTCAGAACTGTATTACAGGTTCACCAGAAACTATGGATGTAGTTTTAGGCTTCATCAAGGAAAACAGGTTCAGTTCAGATCAAGTTAGATACTGTACATCTAGCCTGGCTGAATCTTGCATCGGTGCTAGAACTGCTCACTGTTAACCTGAACAGCTGTAAACTAAACAATAGTATGTGACTCCATAGGAAGCTTAAAGATTAAAGGTATGTACACAGCTAATTAGATCTCCCCTGCTTCGCGCTCTTCAGAGCTCCTCCTGTCTTCTGATCTGCCATTTGCACTCTCATAGGACCGCTTCTTATCTTTTCGGTCTCGGTCACGAGGTGATCTGTCTCTTGAACTCCTGTCTCTGTCACGTGATGCTAAGTCTTGGTCTCTGAATCTTTCTTTTGAGGATCTGAAAAATATTAATTTGAGGAGCAAAATATGTTGGGAAACCCAAAATCCAAATGAAAGAATAGGATAAGTATTAAGCTACCGATAGCTGAAGAAATATATTAGATTACATCCAAGATAAGAGTCGTCAGTTTTCTGACAGAAAAGAGCACTACTGTAGTGGATGAAAGCACTAAAAAAGATGGGTGGCAACAAATAGCTAAGGGCCAAAAACAGTAAGTGCCAAGCACAGACAGTGGCAACGCCTGTATTCCCAGCTGCTCGAGAGGCTGAGTGAAGCAGGAGGATCGCAAGTCTGAGGCCAGCCTGGGCAACTTAGCAAGACCTTGTCTCATAAAAAACCTCACAAGCGCTGGGGATGTAGTTCAGTGGTAGAGTGCTTGCCTAGCACATGTTAGGCCCCAGGTTCAATCCCCACTACTGTCAAAAAACAGTCTAAACTAAAATAAGCTATTTTTAGTATCTTGGAGATAACTGTAGAGCTTCAAAACATAAAAAGGTATTTAATATAAAAATAATACATAGATAATAGCTTTAAAAAGTAAAAGGTATTCCTGGATTTTGAAAAAATGTATGAGAAGTGATTCCAAATTGGATGGAAATCAATGACAACATAGAGGACGGCAAATCTTGTGTGTTTGCTTTCTGGCCAGACAGTATCTAAGGTGCTGCAGGTCACACAGTTTCTGTGATAATATTCTTCTTCCTCTTCTGTTTACAACCTTAAAGAATGTAAAACCATCCATAGCTTGCTGGCTGTACAAAAGCAGGCTGCAGGCGTCCTTTAACCTGTAGGCAATAGTTTGCCAATACCTGACTTATATAAGACATATACTCAATACTATGGCTTTAAATAACCATTTGTTAATTTAAAAATCTGCTTTACTCCTCCTGAGTTAACTCATTAAAACCAGAATGGAAGACAGAAAAAGATAATCCACAATAAAAGATTTTGATTAATCATAACTTAATACTGCCATCTCCGTTCCCATATCCATCTTCAATAAGAAAGGTAACAAAACAAGCTTATATCAGATTTAGTTAAAAGAAAAGCCAAAGGATATTATGAAATTCAAATAAATAAAGAATCTTCTGTATTTTCAACATCTAAAATTAATAACAAATACTACATTTATTTGGCTCTTTACAGGTGATACAGAACTTTTACACATAATTATCTCAACCCACATTCAGAATTAAGATCTGAGGCACTGCCAAGACCTGAATAACACTTTTTGATGTTGGAGTTTGAACCCAGGGCCTGGTGTAGGCTAAGCATGTATTCTACGGTGTAACTACACTCCCAGCCCTGAATAAGTAATGTTTTCAGGAAAACATAAGGCAGCAAACCAATAATAATGTATTCTATTTTATATAGTTCAGGAGGATTAACGAAGACAAAGATTACTATTAACTCTGAGCATTAAAATGATGTGTTACGAAAATCACAACGCAAATCTAATGATTCTAGGTCTATACTAGCTCCATCTATATAGCTTTTGCAGGAATGGAATATAAAGAACACTCATAGAAATGATACCTAAAAATAGGAACATGTGATGCTGGTAAGTCCTACTGATAAGAACTGGAAAGTATCTGTGATGAACATCAACTAATGCTATGTGAGCAATTACAACATCCCCCACAAGAGTAGTCTGTATACACTTCTTATCCACACTACCAATAATCCTAATTAAGGGCAAATACTATCTTTCCACTAGTGTATTTTTTTGGCACCAGGACTCGAACTCAGGACCTCACACTTGCCAGGCAGGCACTGTGCCACTGAGCTATATTCCCAGCCCCAATACTCTCTTCCCACAGTAGATAGGTGACATAATGACCTTACTTGGCCAAGGCCCCTGGACCCATGTGATGTGATCTGACTACAAGGTTGCACTGTCCAGGTGTGAACAGAGAAAGCAGCAGAAAGCTGCAAGTGATAGTCGCTGGCGTAGGGAACTTGAGCCAAGGAAAGGTCACAGAGCAATCTATTACAGCAGAGACCAGTGCTTCCCAGTACAGGCAGGAGAACAACAAAACAGCCAAGAATTCTAAGGGAACTTTTGCCTTTAAAAATTAAATCCACATTTGTAGCAAAATTTAATGTTCTATGTAGTAACAAGTAGGTTTTAATAGCAATTACCTGCTAATGTTTGGTAAAAATAATATTCCAAAAGAGAATTTGAATTCAAAGATGAGAGGTGCTCTTGAGAAAAGCAAAACTTTTAATAGTTTTACAAAAATAGGCCTCTTTGTGAACATGCTGAAGTCTCAGATATGAGGGCTGTCACGTAAATTGGAAATTTTTCCTATACAACTTCACAACTGCAGGAAGCATCAGGGACTCAGATGACATAATCTCAGAGAATGAGACTTCACTCCCATCCCTCCCGAGGTCTCCACCACCAATAAAGACATCAAGAGTTCACAAACACCAAAAACAATGACAGTTAGGCAGGTCAACACAAGAAATTATCTAGATCTTCATCACCTAGCTGCATGATTCTCAAAATTTAATGTACAAATTTAAGATATACAGAGAACTTTTAACAAATGTTTATTTCTAAACACTGCTGAGGGTTTGGCCTCCAAAATCCAGTTTCAAGAGTGTGAGTCAAGTGGCCTATAACTGTATGTCCTACCTGTTTAAATTACATCCACTTTATTCCAGTTTCACTGATGACCTGAAGCCAATTTGTGTTACTCTGGCATTTCCCTCCTCTAGACCTGCAACACCCTACTGTATCCAGTTTAGCATTTTATAATCTTTTGTCTGATGTCAGTTCTGTGTTCGAATTTATACAGCAAGCTTCTTAGAGCAACCTGAATATGGGTGCCTAACTATGTTACATTTCTTTTACTAAGCCTAGTGCAGTAGGAAGCAAACAGTTTTCACTGATTAAAGTCATAAGGAAAATGGTTAGAAATGTAAGAAATAAAATACCAGTTGGGACCCTAAAAAGCACTCAGCTTGTGAGTGAATTCAGGGAATGGGCAGTTGAGAGTCCAACAAATAGAAACAGCTTTCTATAGATTCTATTATGGACTCTACATAGAATAATCCATAGAAAATGTAAAACTAGTAAGTACTAGGCACTCAAAAGAAAGTTTATTCTATATATATGTAAGAATAGCTGTTGAGGAAAACAAAGCAAATTGAATATGATTTATGTTCCACAGAAATTACCTGGTTTAAAGGGCTATGATGTGACCTGAGAAGTTTTGGGAGCTTAGTCTATGCAAACTGTGAGGACTAAACTCCTCTACCATCCTCTGTTTCCTCTCACGAGATATTCAGGTCTTTGAGTATACCTTACCCAGTGTCTGCCTGCCTTTTAACTTTTGAGTTTTTCTTTATACCAAGAAGTCTCGTAACTTCCTTCAAATTTTGAACCTGCCCTGCCAAAGCTGTACATACAACAATGAATTACTAATAGCACAGATTAAACAAGAATATACTAGAATGTGTCTTCTCTGTGTACCAGCTCAAGTTTGGAAAACAGTAAGCCAAACAAAGCTAAACAACTCTTAATGAAAGGACTTCTGAGAGCCCCTAATGTGTTAATACATATTGAAAAACTTCAAGAGTTATTAGTACCTAAAATTATTTGCCTGTAAAATAGTTTTTTTCCCCCAAGACATACTAAGCAGAGAAAAGCAGTAATAACCTCTGCACATACCAGTTCCAATTTCTTATTCGGGCTCGCATGTAAATCTTTCTGAACTACCAATATAATCTGGAAAAAAAATGTATACACCCACACACAAATGTGTACATATCACCAGGTGCAAGTTCAAACCAATAATCTAAACTCTAATCCTAAGTAACATAAGCAAACAACAGGCTAAACATAAAGGTAGCTCCACATCCTCCGATCGGCACGTCAGTACCTCCTCTTGGACCGCTCTCTGCTCCTATCTCTAGAACTGTGTCGACTTCGCTGATGGCTGCGGCTGCGGCTACGGCTGCTGGAGCGGGACCGGTGGCGATGGCGTTTCTCCCGAGACTTGGATCGAGTCCTCCTCTTGCGTTCTCGAGACATGGAGCGAGATCGGTGTCTGCGATGCTCTCTGGACCTCGATCTACAAGATAACAAGCCTTGACTTCATTTTCATTCTGTCGGCACTGTATCTCTATTTACTATAGCCTTCTCTTTAAAAATATTCTCTAGTAACCTTCTTCTGTATCAGTTCTATCCCAAGTCAATTCAATTTACACTAAATTTCTGGTAGAATAACTATACACTAAGACTTCAAAACAAAAATAAAACACTAATTCTTAGAGGTCAATCAGTACTGTATAAACTTATACCAGGAATAGAAGAAAATGAAGGCAAAAACGTGTACCAGTACTGTAAGCCAGGAATTGTATTATCTAAATGCTTTATTAATTAATTTCATTAAACTTCTAAGATTTTTAGGATACTTTAGAGGCTATATATATATACCTAATGGATATGAACAGAAGGAAGGAGAGATATGAAAAAATACACTGCTCAGGATAAATTACTCTGTCTGAATTAGAAAGGCTGTGACTACAGAAATAAATATGGAATACCCACAGTATGCCAAATCACAAAATAATCTAAACAGAATGAAACAATTCTCTAGCACATGATTTGGGAGGAAAAAAAAAAATTAAAAACTTAACAGAACTTTACCTATATTGATTTTTAAAAAGTATTGCTAACAACTACAAAGTAGTAGAGAAGGAAAAATACTATTGTAGCCTTGATCAGGTCACAACTAAACTTGTGTGGTATGTGGTATGTTTGTATGGCGAAGGTAATGGCACGCAAAAGACAAAAACACAAGAGAAAACAAGAGGGGAAAAAGGCATGCAGTTTTGCTTATTTAAAGAGTCATTTTAAGAATGATGGAAGATGAGCACATGAATGTAGTTGCTTCAGCAGCAGCAGCAGTGCAATTTAGCAAGACCTGGCTTCAAAATAAGAATTTTTAAAACAAGGGTTGGGGATGTAACTCAGTGACAGAACACTTGTTTGGCATAAAAGGCATGGGGTGGGGATAAACATTTAAATTTTTAAGAAGTCAATTACAGTAAAAGCCATGTTTACCATTAACCATTCTCAAAATACTCCCCCTTGTTTCAAATATAACCCATCATTCTTGCCACTTTCAGATACAGTTCTACAAGTCTTCTTTGGTAACTGTCTTTGGTTCTACTGTCATGATTTCTTCCATGTCAATACAACACGATTGATTACCTTTCATAGTCATTTTAACTTTGAAGAAGACCCAAGAGTCACACAGTGCCAGATTTGGTGAATAAAGTAGATTAGGCCACACGATGAAGTTTTTAAGAGCCTGCCTTTGTTTGATGGCACCCAGCAGCAGATTTGACTGTATTTTTTATTCACACCTTGTAAAGACACTCACGAAAGAGGACTTCCAGAACTGCTTTGGAAAGTGGCAAGACTGCTGGAATGAGCATGTTCAAAGCACACAAGAGTAGTCTGAGGGGGACTAATGGCCACTGTCCTTTACTATAACACTATTTTAAAGCTTTGAACATTCTTTTAATCACATGTAGTGGGCAAGGCCACAGGTTCCATCCTTAGTACAGCAAAAAAAAAAAAAAGAGAGAGAGAGAAAAAAGGAAAAAAGTGGTAAAAATATTCTAAGTTGGATTGTAGAACTTTAAATTTACTGAAATCACTAACAAAAATGGGTAAATGCTATGGTATATAAACCACACCTCAATAAAATGGTTAAAAATTTTAAATCATTAAGCATGTAAGACTAACGTTTTCTCCTAATACAGTAAGTTAAAAGCACATTATTTGGGTAGTATTGTTTACACACTAAACATATTTTCAAATGATTATTTTGCTATAAATGAGTTTAAATGTATTCAGTTCATGTTAACATTCCAGGTAAAGAACAGCATGTTATAGACCTAGTGTCAAACACAGCTGAACAGAGTATTTCTACACCTGGTTAGGATATCTGCGAGGACAGAGAAAAGAATATGTCATTCAATACAAGTTTTATCAAATGACCTTTAACTACTCATACTGAGATAGCTATTATGAATCTATTTCTTCCAATGCATAATTTTATTCACTGTTTTAAAACACTGAATAAAATTATTCATTCATTCAAAATATATTTAGTGGGTGCCTATAGCACTATTTTAGTTACCAGGGAAGATTAAGCAACAAATAAAACTAAGTCTCTGGCCCCTTGGAGCTTACAGTCTAGAATGTGTACTGATGTCTGCCTGTAAAGTGAAGCTGGACAGAGAAACAGTGGTCATATTTTTACAGAAGCAGCAGAAGAAGCTTCTCTAATAGCACGATGCTGAAGCAAAAATGAGAAGGAAGGAATAAGCACAGTAGCCACCTTGAGAAGGGCACACAGGCACAAAGTCAAGGCAGGAGAAGCTCAGCATGCTAAAGAGACAGTCTGATGAACAAAACAAGGGAAGAAGAATAACAAGAGGGGCTTACAAGGAAGATGGCAAGGAACTGCAACATTCAAACCACGGGGCTCTACATAGTACATTACATAAAGTGAAGGTGAGCTATTAACTGATATTCTGAGAAAACAGACATGAACCAGAGGTATAAGGTGGGCTACATGATGGGGGGCTGGGGATTTGGCTCAGTGACACAGAGCCTGCCTGGCAAAGCGCAAGGTCGTGAGTGCAATTCCAGGTACCGGAAAAAAAAAACAAACCCAAAAAATAAAATAGAAAAAACAAGTTATGGAAAGGACTCTGACTTCTCCCATGAATGAAGTGAAAAACCCAGTTTAAACATAGGGCACACATAATATATTTAATTTTTTAAAGGGCTCATTTTGGCTAATGTGTGAAGAACAGACTGAGGTGGATGAGAGGAGTGGGCAAGGTTGGAAGTGAGACCAGTGAGTGGTAGACTAGCATGGCAAAAGTTACATTTCCAGCTGAAGTATCTAGACATTTTATGTAAAACTCACAATTTAATTAGCTGATATAACTGGTCCATTTACTTTTCTAGTGTCCCCCACCTCCATGGTACTAGGGTTTGAACCCAGAGCCTTAGGACTGAGCTATATCCCAGCCCTTTTAATTTCGAGAAAGGATCTTGCTAAATTGTCCACGCTGGGCTCAAATGTGCACTACTCCCCCGCTAAATCTCTCACAGTGAGGAGATTATAGCCAGCTCTTGTTTTAGTGCTAAGCAAAAAATAACCACTGAAGGATTTTAAAAAGTACTAAGGGGAGACTAATATAAACGTAAGATTTGTCTCATAACAAAGGTTCTATTTTTTCCTTTTTTTTTTTTTTTAATTGAGACAGGATTTCACTATGTAGTTCAAGCTGGCCTGGAACTCACTTTGCAGCCCAGGCTGGCCTCAAACTCACGGCAATCCTTCTGCCTCAGCCTCCCAAGTGCTGGGATTACAGGCTTGCACCACCATGACTGCCCCAAGGGATCTTAATTTTAGGGAGAAGTTCTTAGGAAATAACTATTATTCTTGAGTACTCAGTAGAGGTTTCAAAAAAAAAAGATCTAATGTCAACAAGAAGAATAGTTGGATTGGAAGAGAATGAGAAATGGCATTCTAGGTAAGAATGGGTTTCTGAAACAAGGCCCAAAGGAAGAGAATGGTAAGTGAAGAAATGAGAAAGAATAAAGGAAGACATCTTTCTCCCTTTCTTAGAAAAAACTTCTTGTTAACTACAAATAAAGGTTTCAAAAAGCCCCTAAACATTTAACACTAAAAGTAAAAAGAAAGATGTAATCTCTTCCTCTTCCAGGCAAAAAATGCCCTTTTGGAAGCCTTTTGTGATCATAATACAAAGGGATGAGTAATAAATTAACAAAGGACAGAATTGGGACACACATTCAACATTTTAGTACCCATTAACCTGTTGTGGAAAGCATTTAAGAATTTAACTAGTTAACCTATTTATATTTTCAACAGGTACAAGCTCCAAGATTGTTGTTTCTTAAACCCTGTTACATACTTACTGACCTTCTAAAAAAGATTTTTAAGAAATATTTAGGAATATTTAGATAAACGCTTTCCCTTGTAATTCCAGGACAGTACACGTAATTTTGCTCTGATAAAAACTCAGTTGTAATTCATGAGTAACTTCTGACCAGCTTCTCCTCAAATGACAATGCTTAACCTTTAATTACCAAAGAAACAATAATTTACCCTCATAAGTTTTTAAAAGATATTCAGTCTATAAAAACTGCCTTTGGAAAATACAACTTGGCTACTTGTACCTATCTTCATAATAATACCTACCTTTTAGGATTCTTGCTATGTGATCGGGACCTAAAAAAAGAATATCTATTTTTAGAAAAGTGACTATAACAGTGAAATGTGTTGTTACATTCTCCCTGACTTCAAATTTTTATGTTCACTTTAAAAATGTAAGGTACTATGCACACTGTTTTTTTCCAAAATGTACTGTATACTCTACAGACTTCCACCTTGCCATATGGGCTCCCCTAACTGGATACCTGGCTCTTAAAAGAGAATACGCTCCTGGACAACCAAAGCAGTGTACCCCAACTCCTTAATTCTCTACAAACCACTTTCTAGACTGGAAAACATTGTTATTTATGGCTCTGTTATTTTATTTCTCTTTTGGGAATAGAGCAAAATATGTATGATCTGAAATGCACACCTCTTGGAGCTACAACACCCATGTTATACAATCCTTAGAACACCCAACTCAAACTCGCAACATCTGTTTCCTCCTGTGGAATGAGTGAGATACGTAGTGCACTCTTCACATTTCCCAGCACAGTATGAACACTCAATAAATAGTAATGCTTAGAGGGCTGGGGATTTAGCTCAGTGGCACAGCGCCTGCCTGGCAAGCGCAACATCATGAGTTCAATTCCCAGTACTGGAAGAAAAAAACCAAAACAAACAAACAAAAAAAATAGTGACGCTTAATGACATGACCATGACAATGCAGCAGGATTTCTGGTACAAAATTTACAGCACAGATAAATGGGCTTAGCAAGATTTGAGTTTTCACTCCATACATGCCTCATCATCTCTGTCCCCAGGGTAAGTCTCATACCTTCTCTCAGCTTAGGCTATCACTGCCAGAGATGGGTAGTATTACAAATTTCACAAGATGGGGATAAGGGTTAGAAGAACAAGGCCAATTTCTTAGTACAGTGCCTAGTATACACAGTGAGCAGTCAGTGATGGGGATTGTTTTCAGGTGTCTTTTCCAGTATCATAGCTGAAATCCTATCATATAATTTTATATTAGCTTATAATTTCATCTTCCTATTTCTAAAGGTTCACTGGGGGTTACTTTGGGGAATGGTATTGAGGATGGAACCAGGAATGCTCTTACACTGAGCTAAATCCCCACTCCACCCCTGCTTTTTGGGGGACAGAGTCTTGCTATGTAATACAGGTTGTCCTTGAACTCATGATTCTTCCACCTCAACCACTGCAGCACTGGGATTACACGTGTGTCCCACCATGCCTGGCCTCAAAGTTTCTTTTAAATTTTTAAAAACACTTCTGGAATACTGTTATATTTTATAATCAGTGTCAAAAGAAACATCAGCCAGCAAGAAGTAAGATGTACTTTCTCATCACCTACAAGCATTAAGTGTATGCAGTTTAGCAAAAAATGTGTGTTCTCATTTGACTATCGTTTCCCTTGAATCTCAAATTGAAAATTCTAATAATGAGATTATAACATGCAACTTATACTGTCCTAAATCACAATAGTGGGCAATATCCCCCCAGAAGAACTTAGTATACACTAAAGATCAAGAAGATAAACCTCTCAGGTAAAATTTATGGTGAATGGGGGTGGGGGAAGACCTCACACACACATGCACACAGACCTCAAGAGACAGAGAGAAATGGAGGGCTGACAGCAACTTTGTTCCATTTTGTCCTTGTAGTGCAGAAAGATTACCATTAAAAGCCATGTAACAAAATGAAGTTTGTTTAAACTTTAAGTATATGCTGAAAGCTCAGAAGTTAGCATGAACTATTCACATACAAAGGGTTTTAATTAACTTAAGTACATCCACTAACACTGAAAGAAGGTATTTAAATTTCAGAGACGTGTATTACAATTTAGGGAATGCTAGAACAAGTAAATCTTTTGCAGTACCCTCTGTCTATCCTCAAGTACTTTTTTTTTAGATTTTTTTTTTTAAATTTTAGAGAGTAGCTTTTTAAAAAAAGACCAATAGCAAAATACCAATATCACAGACATAAACAAACAAAACAAAAACATTAAAAATGATACAGGGTTTCAAAACAAAATGATAGGAATTAACAGTGGTTGTTATATTACATATTGTTATCTTGAA
>NW_004955494.1:3656534-3702950 GCF_000276665.1 Chinchilla lanigera
CAATTTCTTTCCCTTTCTTATCATCTCTTGTATATTTTGGGTTTTATTTACTCTTTCATGTTCTTACACTAGGGAGACAATATGTTTACACACGTTGGGTCTGATTTATTTCACTTATGAGTATGGTCTCTAGTTGCATCCATTTACCTACAAAAGCCTCAAGTTTATCTTTTTTTTATAGCTGAGTAATACTCCATTATATAAAGATACCACATCTTTTTTATCCATTCCTCAGTAGATGGACATCTGGGTTGTTTCCAAGATTTAGCTATGACAAATTTTGCTGCTATAAACATGGGTGCACACAAATCACTGAGGTATGATGTTTTTAATTCTTCTGGGAAAATACCCAGAAGAGGAATAGCTGGGTTAAGTGGGACTTCTAATCCTACATTCTCAAGTACTTAAAGAAGGTATGACCATGAGTTGCAAATACTATTGTCACAGTGGTACTATGCAATTTTAATTGCCAACAGATAAAACTCAGAAGAATGCTTAACCACTCTAAATATAAAGAATTATAAAATTTTATCAATAAATAATAAGCAAAATTACACACTAAATTAATGGAATTCTTATAGTTTAATGCTGCTTAGAATTCAGAAAATAACAAAGCTTAAGAAAAAATGATGAAACAAAACAAAAATAACTTCCGATCTTTTAACAACAAATATGTAAGTACCATGAATTAACCGACTGTGACACTTGAGCTCAACATCAACAAATATAAAAAACAAAACAAAACAGTATATACTGTAGTTCTAAGACGACCTAGTACAAATCTACCTAGTCACCTTCAGGCTAACAGTTCATACAGTTCAGAATAGGGTTGGGCAACCCTATCCTGAAAATCTGAAATGCAAAATCCAACTTTTTTTTGGTCTTTTTGAGCCAGGGTCTTACTATGTAGTTCAGGCTGGTCTGGAACTCACTTATGCAGCCCGGACTGGCCTCAAACTCGGTGATATTCCTGCCTCAGCCTCCTGATTTTTCTGGGCTTACAGGCCAGCACCACCACCCCCTGCTAAAATTCTAATCTCTTTGAGCACAAACATGAGAGTCAAAAAGTTTCAGATTTTGGGCTTTTTAAAATAGAGATGTTTACCCAGAAAAATTAATGCAAATATTCTAAATTTCAAAAACTTCAAAAAATCTGAAATGCCTCTTGGACCAAAGCATTTTGGATAAAAGGTACTCACCCTGTGGATTTCTAAAATCAATCTTGCATAGTAGTATTTTTAAAAAAGTAAACAAATTTCCAACGTCAGCAGGGCATGGTGGCACACACCTGCAATCCCAGCACTCAGGAGGCTGAGGCAGGAGGATCATTACAAGTTCCAGTCCAGCCTGAGCTACAAAGTGAACTCAAGGCCAGGCTGAACTGCATAGCAAGATCTTTTCACAGAAAGACAAAAAAGAAAAAAAAAGGCAATTTCCAATGTCCCAAACAGGTTTTAGTAGCATTTAAAATCTGTCAATCCCATTTCCTTTTACAACTGGGGAGATTTAATTTCAAGTACTTCTACAATTTACTGTTCCATACCTCCTCAGCTTCTCCCTTTCTTCTCTCTCCCTTTCTTCTCTTCGTTTCAGGCGTTCCTGGTTTCTTTTCTCCTGCTTCTCGGCTACGACTCTCTTAAAAATAATAAATGAGGTGCACATTTATTTGATGAATTCTTAATTATCTTTACCCTAATCTCTTTCACACCTAATTTCCAACAGTACAGATAACATCAAAATCTGTTAAGACAGGGTTTTGCTAAGGCTCTCAATTGCCCAGACTAATAGATAGATAGCCCAGACTAGGCTTAAATTTGCAATCCTCCTGTCTTAGTCTCCCAGAGTGCTGGGATTATAGGCATGAGCCATCATGCAAAGTTTAGCCTTGATATTTAACTAGTCAATAGTGAGTATCCTTTCACTGGATTCATCCTATATCCTTTCTGAACTGGGGAAGGAGCTTAAAACTTGAGGTTCCACAAGCCTGTTATTTAGTTAAGAACTGCAAAATATTTCAAATAAATATTGGGCTCATTTTTCAATCTTCTTGTAAAGTACTTATTAGTACATATAATAATATATAATACTAAAATACTATGTATTTTTTTTGGTACCAGGAATCGAGCTCAGGACCTTGTGCTTGCCAGGCAGGCTCTTGTGCCCATCCCTAGCCCAAACATTATGTACTTTGACTACTGGAAAGATAACAATGGACATTTTAGGGATTTTACATTTTGGCTAAGGAAAATGAGGGATATTAATTTACCCATGTACCTTTAATTCTTCAAGCTTTTCTCTTATTTCAATAAATCCCAGGTGCAGTTTACCCCCGAAATGATCAGCCAGTCGTCTGTCATTATCATGAAGACCTAAATAGGCAGAGCAGACTTCACAGACTCGAAGTTTCTGCTGTTGGAAACTGGAAGCTGGCATAGAATTCCGATACACTTCCTAAGCAAAAATGAGAAATCAACAATCATATAAACTGAAAATGTTTTCTAGTGAAGATATAAAAGCATAGCTATTTTGTCAAGAAAAATCACAGGTTTTCTTTTGTCTCCATCCTATCTTTGACAGCTCCACTGGCGGGGTGTGTGTGTGTGTGTGTGTGTGTGTGTCAAAGACCACAGCCTCAAACTTTTTTTGCCAAGGAACTACCTGAACAATTCTACAACACAAAACATAGCTTTCTCAAAAGGTTTTCTCAATGTTCCTTTTCACAGTCTTTATTAGAAATTTGATCTACACTGGGGCCTCTCTCCTCCATCAGTTTTATTGTTTTGTTTTGGTTTTCGGTTGGGTTTCTTTTGAGACAGAGTCTCACTAGGTAGTCCAGGCTGGCCTTGAACTCACTATGTAGCTGAGGCTGTCCCTGAATTAGTGGCGATCCTCCTACCTCAGCCTCCCAAGTGCTGGGATTATGGATGTGTACCACCATGTGCAGCTCCTACATCACATTTTTAACAAAACCCGTGGAAAAGAACATTCAAGAAACCTGCCATGGTAAAAAAATCAGATAACGAAGGATGGCAAGGATGTGAGGAGAAAGGAATTCATCAACACTGCTGGTGAGAATGTAAATTGGTACAACCTCTATGGAAATCAGTGTGGAAATTCCTCAAAAAATTAAAAATAGAAACTCTATTTGACTTAGCAATTCTCCTTCTAGGTATTTTCCTGAAGAGTGAAAGTGTTTATATTACAGGGATACATGCATACCCATCTTTACAGCAGCATAACTTATAATAGCTACATCCTGGAAACAGCATATATGTCCATCAACAGATGAATGGATAAAGAAAAGGGGTATTTATTCACAATGGAGTACTGCTTTGCCATAACTTGAGGCATTTGTAGGCAAATGGATGCAGCTTGAGGACATAAAGTAAAATAAGTCACACACAAGTTTAAATGTTGCAGTTTCTCTTCTGTGAAATACTAAAAAAGAAATATATATGTATGAGGATATATATATATATTTCAAACCAATTTATGATAGCAATATAGGCGGCAAAGTTAAAGCTTTACCTTAAGGTAAAAAGAAGATCAAAGTACTGAAGTGGAGCTGACTTGCTTTCATGTGGCCGTGCGTGCGTATTTTAATTTACATGTTTTATTTTGAAACATTTTATAATTCCCCTACGTCCTTCACCCAGACTCACCAAATGTCAACATTTTACTACATTCCCATTATCTTTACCCCTAAGTATTTTTGTGTATGTCCTCAAAATAGGGATGTACAATGTAACTATTAAAGTCAAGAATTAACATTGATACAAGAGAATTAAAAAATTTACTTAAATACCAACAGTTGTCCCAACAGTATTCAGATAAGGATTTTTTTTCCCCTGTAGTACTGGATGCTGAACCTAGAGCCACTGAGCTACATTCCCAAGCCCCTTTTTATTTTTATTCTGAGATGAGGCCTTGCTAACTCACTAATTTATGAAAGACAATCCAGTACAGGATATGTCTGATTTAGTTACACCTCCCTACTTTAATGCAGAGCCATTATTCTTTTTTTTTCCGGTACCGGGAATTGAACTCACAACCTTGCGCTTGCCAGGCAAGCGCTATGCCACTGAGCTAAATCCCCAGCCCTGTAGAACCATTATTCTTTCTTTGTTCAATATAACATTAGCAGTTTTGATGAGTACTGGCCATTTATTTTGGAAATGTACTTCAGCTTGAGTTTATCTGGTTTTCCTCATAGTTAAGATTTGGTGGGGAAGTGCTAAGGATTGAGCACGGGAGCACAGGGACTCAAGCATGCTGAAAACGTTCTCTTGTGTTGGGAGTGACACCCAACACCCCCACCACGGTTAGATTTTTACAGAAATGCCATTATCATAACGTGTCCTATCAAGAGGCACCTGTTAGTGATTGGACCCTTTCTGGTGAGGGTACCTATTTTTGCTGTGAAATAACTCATCCCTTTGGTAACTAGTAAGTATCTTGGTATTAAGACTTTTGACACACAAAATATTGTTTCTCTTTACTTTCTGATCCACAAATTATAGCAGCTATTGCTGATTTTCATCTGAATCACTGCTCCCTACCTGTATCCCCACCCCAACTGTCCTAGGAACTGAACCCATAGCCTTTACACTGAGTCACAACTCCAGCACTTTTATTTTCTATTTCACAGTAGGGTCTCACTAAGTTGCCCAGGCTGTTTTTGAATTTGTGCACCTCCTGCTTCAGTGCCACAGAATGCTCGGATACAGGCAGGCACCATTCATGCCTGGCTTCTATTTTAGTCCCAATTTTGAGACAGGTGTTAGGTTGCCTAGGTTGGCCTCAAACTTCTGATCTTCGCCTAAGCCTCCAAGGCAGCTGGGATAATGGGTGTAAGCTACCATGTCTGGCTTCCATCCCATTATTTTTAACCCATGTCTTTAAAGTGGGCTTCTTAGAGGCCACATATATCTAAGTCTTACTTTAAAAAAAAAAGCAGTCTCACAAACTCTGCCTTGTAACTGTAATGTTTAGAAACACATTTGATGCTACATTATTGTTACATTGGATTCAAATTTACCAGATTGTTATTTGTTTTCTATTTGTCTTCTGTTCCTTTTCTGCTTTCTTGTGGTATAAATATTATTTAGGATTCCATTTTTTTACTGCCTTTTTTTGGAGACAGGATCTCATTCTGCAGTTCAGGCTGACCCTGAACTCACTTTGTAGCCCAGGCTGGCCTCAAACTCACAGGAATCCTCCTGCCTCAGCCTTCCAAGTGCTGGGATTACAGGCATATACCACCACGCCTGGTTGGTTTACTGTCTTTTTAACTCAACATTTTCTGTAAGGTTTCTGGTATACAATCTTAACTTACAACAAAGCTGGAGCAGCTATACTAATATCAGACAAATAAGATCTGGGAACAATGGACATTCCTAGGACTAAAAAGGGATATTTCAAAATAACTAACATTTTAATTCATTAAAAAGGCATAATCCTAAACGTACATTCACCTAAAGACAGCTTCAAAATGAAAATGAAAAAGTGACAGAAAGGAAAGCAGAAATAGATGAACCTACAATTTTAGTTGGGGAGGCTTCAACACACTTCTTTTCAGTAAATGCCAGAACAGAAAACCAATGCTACAGAAGATGAACAAATCTATGAGCTATCTTGACTCAACGTTTACAGACCACTCTACCCAACAAAGCAAAATACCATTTAAGTGCAGATGGGACATTCACCAAGACAGCCAACAGGCAGAACCCCCACTTTTTTAAGAGAATTAAAGTCAAACATTCTCTGACCACAACAGAATGAAATTAAAATTCAGTAACAAGAACTTATGTTGGGCAAGTTAAACCTACATGCTATAATCAAAAAGAGAGAAAGAGAAAAAAGGAGTGAAAAAAGAAAACTACCTGGAAAAAAAACACAAAACATAAAAACTACACATTCACCTAAGTAACTCATGGTTCAAAGAAGAACTAATATGCAATACTAAACGTTTTGGGGGTGATGGGGGAAAAAAGGTTATTTTTAAATGTGCAAATTGTTGTGGCACAAGCCTGTAATCCCAGCACTCAGGAGGCTAAAGCAGGAGATTGTCTCAAGTTCAAGGCCAGTCTAGGCTGCATAGTGAATTTAAGGACAGCCTGGACTACAAAGCAAGACTCTGCCTCTAAACAAAAAAAAAAAACCAACAAATAAATAAAGTATGTGCAAACTGGAAATGAAAAACTCACTACATTAGAATTAACACAGATTTAGCTGTTTTAGTTTACTTCCTAAAATAATACATGGGCTAGCTAATGACTTCTGTATATCAGCAAATTCTCTTCATTTAAAGCTCTCAGAGGCCTATAGAATGAGTTATAAATATATTTTCTGCAATTAATCTCAGAAATATTTACTTAGAATAGTTTTTTTAAAAAATATTTAAACATTTAGACACACATCATACCTGACTTTTTGTTTTTTGTTGTTGCTCTTATTGTTTTGTTTTCTGAGACAGGGTCTTGCTCTGTAGCTCAGGCTAGCTTTGAACTTACTATGTAGCCGAGGCTGGCCTTCAATTCGCAATAATCCTCCTGTCTCAGCCTACCAAATGATGGGATTACAGGCATGTGCCACTATGCCCCGCTGACTTTTTGTTGAAATAAAATTACATGCACTTTGGTTTTATTTTGTTCCATATTTCAATTATTTACTTTGATTTCAGTGGGAAAAAAGCTTGAACCCTTAATCATATGGTTGCTGATATCTGTAATTATTAATGAAATATTCTGTTTTAGTCCTTTTTGGGTGGTTTTGTTTTGTTTTGTTTTGTTTTTGGTCTTTTTGAGACAGGGTCTCACTATACAGTTCAGGCTAGCCTTGAACTCACTTATGTAGCCCAGGCTGGCCTCGAACTCAATGATCCTCCTGCCTCAGCCTCCCAAGTGCTGGGATTACAGACACATGCCACCATGACTGGTTCTTATACTCCTTTTTGAAGGTTAGAATTTCAACCACGTATCAGTTCAAAGTGTTATAAACTGAACTGTGGTATGTAAGACCATTTGCAATCTCTTCTAAGAATGCTAGATATCAAATTGTAAACGTTTAGTTTTTAGTTATTATTATTATTATTATTATTAGCATCATCACTATTATTATTTGGTACTGGGAATGAAACTCAGGACCTTGCACTTGCCACGCAGGAGCTTGTGCCACTGAGTTATATCCCCAGCCCTAGTTATATTATTTTTGACACTGGTGGAAAGTATTTATGTAATGTTGTGGGAACACTGATTCACATTAGGAAAATGTACATAAACACCTGTAACACTTTCTTGCAGTTTAAATAAACAGTTAAATATTTTGAACTGAATGAAAAATTAAAATGTAATATGAAAATCAGTGGACTGAAGCTATAGTAGTGCTCAGGAGAAAATTACCATAAAGTTTTAAAATAAATGATCTATGCTTCTACTTTACACAGGTAAGACTAAGAATACATTAAATGAAAAGTAGAATAAATGGAAAGAAATAATAAAAATAGGGGCTGGGAATTTAGCTCAGTGGCACAAAGCCTGCCTGGCAAGCGTGAGGTCGTCAGTTTGATTCCTGGTACCGGAAAGAAAAACCAAAAACAATAAAAATAAAAACAGAAAACAATGAAATAAAAGACAAGAGAAAAATAAAATCACAACATTGACACTTTAAACAGGAAAATAGGGGCTGGGGATGTGCTCAGTGGCACAAGCGCCTTACTAGCAAGCGCAAGGTCCTGAGTTCGATTCCCAATACCAAAAAATAAAATAAACAGGAAAATAAACCAGGTAGGTATCTAACTAGACGGATCAAGAAAAAGAGAAGAAGCAAGATGTATAGTTTAGTACTACAGTGTGCGCCTAACAAATCCAAAAGCCCTGAACTTTGGTTCACATAGGGGAAAAAAAAAAAGACAGCAACATTGCAAAGAGGTTATATGTATCTATACACATTAAAGAAAACATTTTAAATACTTCACAGCTGTATACCACTAAATGCAACAACTCAAAAATGTAAAAGATAAATGTCAAAAAGTCATTTAAAAAGAAAAAAAATGGAGCCAAGCAGAGTGGCACATGCCTGTAATCTCAGCACTTAGGAAGGTGAGGCAGGAAGATCTCTGAGTTCAAGGACAGGTTGGGCTACACAGTGAGTACAAGGACAGCCTGAATTACAGTGAGACCTTGTCTCAAAAAGCAAAACAAAACAGAACACCACCCTGAAAACTATGTAACCCTAAAGAATTTAATTATTTGTTTTTGAGATAGGGTCTCACAACATAGTTCAATACACACTTTCTTTGAACTTGTGGCAATTTCCTGCCTTGGCTTCCCAAGTGCTGAGATTACAGGCACGCACCATCATGTCTGGTGAGAATTTTTTTTTTTGGCACAGTAATCAAACTCAGAATCTTGTGCTTGCTAGGGAGGCGCTTGTGCCACTAAGCTATATTCTCGACTCAAGAATTTAATTCTTAACAAAACCACCAATGAGCACAGCTCCAGTCCTAGATGGCTTAAGACAAATTAACATTTAACAAAGAAACTATACCAATCCTACAAAAAAAGAAAATTACTTTCAAAAATGAACACTTTGCAACTAATTTTATAAACTGGCATCACCAGGATATCAGCCACAGACAAAGTCATTACATCAGTATATTATTAAGAATAGCTGGAACTGGATGTGATGGCACAATAATTCTAGCACTCTGGGATGCTAAAACAGGATAATCACAAATTAGAGCCTAGCCTCGAGAACTTAGCAAGACCCTGCCTCAAAATATAAATACATTTAAAAAATAAAAAATAAAACAGGATTGGTGATGTAGCTCAGTGCAAAGGCCCAGGGTTCCTCACACACATACAAAAAAAGAATGGATGGGGAATAAGATACACTGCATGAATTTCCTTCAATTCTTTCTTTTCTGCGAAAAACAACTTACATGTTTTGAGGCCTCCTCTTTCTCCAGAGAAGAATACACTACTGAATGTAATGCGTTCTTAATATCTTTCTACTGCTACTGTGAGGAGCAGTGAACAGTGTCACTCTTCTCCCTCCACTCAATGCTTGCCTTCTTTCTCTGCTGAACATCAGCATTAAGGCAGCAAAAGGAGAGATGCTGAGGACATCCTAAGATGGCCTCCCTCCATTCTGCTTCTCTCTCTGCTCTGAAGAGGAGCACTAATACCAGGAAAGAGGGGACAAAGGGAAAAGAGCAGGCACTCCAGAGCACTGTGGGTGACAGTTTTCCTACCATTTGTATCTTGCCACAACAGACCCTGCCATCCTCACAACCAAAATACACTGGCAAAAGGTTTAAGAAGAAATAAAAAGTGGGGTAGGTTGCCCAGGGTTAAAAGGAAACATATCAAAGTCGGGAATAATAGCCTCAGCTAGCTATAGCAGCCACACAGGTGACTGTACAGCCAGCCCAATAGGCAGAAAGTACAGTGCAATCCCTACTAAAGACACTGGATTTTCTGAAGTCCATTAGGTTGTACCAATCAAAATAGAACATTTTCTCTAAGGTATCAGATGTTTACCTGGGCTGAGAAAGAAGGATGAGACAAAGCTCCCAGGGAATTAGCAGACTATACTGAGGAAGCAAGAGAATCAGGAATGCCACACTGGCAGTTGCACAGGAGTCCATCCGGGTCAGTGGGGGACAGGGAGGCACAGTGACTGTGTTTCGTGTATGTAATTACCTTGTGTGAGTGGCTGGTTTAATTACATTTACCAGTTCTTTTTCAACAGATCAATGGCTCCAAATTTCCAAAAACCACTAATTCTAAAACAAATCCAACTATATGACACACATCACTTAAATATTTTAAACTGGTTTAAAATCCTTTAATAACTTTTCAGTAATTTTCAAATACACGTTCTTTAAGAAGTACAGACATGAATTTACCTCTGCTTCTCTTTTCTTTGCCCGTGCTTTCTCTACTTCATCCATTACTTTCTGGGACTCTTCCACGTTCCCTTCAGCTCCTAGTTGTTCCACTTTGGCTAATAATTTACCAATTTCTTCATTTAATTCATGAACACGTTCTGCCTAGAAAGAAACAGAAGATCATGAATAATTAACAGAATGAATACTAAACTTCGAAGTATTTCAGAAATGCTCAGAGGGACAGGGCATATAGCTCAGCGGTACAAGTGCCTGCCTGGCAAGCACAAGGTCCTGAGTTTGATTCCCAGTACCAAAAAAAAGAAAAAAAAAAAACGCTCAGAAAAGATTTGTTATCTAAGGCAGTATAAATATAAATAACGCTTTGCAGCATATCTTGGACTGGTGAATGAAAGACAGATAATGGGAACAGTGAGGTGTATTAAGTAAGATAGGAAAGGGTCTAGGGATGGACGACGGGGACGGGAGGGAATAGAAGAGGAAGTAAAAATGATTCAAGTGCGATATGTCTATGTACCAGTTCCCCAAAGTGAATGTCATTATTATGTATCACAAACATATACAGGGTTTCACTATGCAGTTCAGGCTGGCCTTGTACTCACACTGCAGCCCAGGCTGACCTCAAACTCAGTGATCTTCCTGCCTCAGCCTCCTGAGTGCTGAGATTACAAGCATGTGCCACCACGCCCAGCCTACACCAGGATGTTTCGAACCTACCTACTTTCACCTCTAAGATCAAAGATATTAGATCTCAACGTAACATCTACTGTCCAGCCTCTGCTTACATGTATTCCAAGTGTAAAACACCTTTCCTACCATAATCTGTCCCTAATTGGGCCGATGATATAGCTCAACAGCACAAGAACCTGCCTGGCAAGTGCAAGGTCCTGAGTTCGATTCCTGGTACAAAAAAAAAAAAAAAAAAAACAACGACGTAATCTGTCCCTCTGTACCTTCCCAAAGCACCTCTTAATGTCCCTCCGCCTCATAACACAATCTATTTTATATTCAGTTTCCCAAACTTGCCCTGATGTTTTTTGCCTGCAACTAACTATGCACATACTTCCTGGGATGTTGCTCATTACCATCCACCTTCCCTGTCTATACTCAATGTTCACTGATTCAACAAGATCCAAATGAAGAGTCTCTTTCCAGAAGCATCTCTCACAATCAATCTCATCCTCTCTCCACTTAAACATACAAATACAAATGATGATGTCATTGTCCCCTCTGTATCTTTTTAGACGACTTGTACACATGTCATTCTTTACAACAGCCATGTGAATTTCTCATCTTTGTATCTCTAGTACCCCCAAAATAGCACAGGGCTCAATCATAAGCTACAGAAATGAATTGGCGGACACTCTCTATAACGCAATGGTTGAACACAGGAGTCCCATAGTTGTGGATTATTGTTGAACTAATTACTACCTATATAATTTTAGTCACTCAGTTAAACCCAAATACATTCCCTCACCTGAAAAGTAGTGACAAAACCTATCCCATGAAGTCGAGAGAACGCGTGCTTTGCACACACACTGCACAGCAGCGGTCTCACTACACTAGCAGGGTAGTCCCTCCTTTAGTCCACGCCTTTCCACTGGATTAATTTTAGCCCCAGGTTTGATATAGTCATCACCACCATCATCATTCTGAGAAAATAGTTCATTCTGTTTAAGGACATAAGATGCACCCACGTAATCTTTATTCTGACAACAAAACAAGTATTCAGGGGCTAGGGATTTAGCTCAGCAGCACAGCACCTGCCTGGCAAGCGTGAGGTTGTGAGTTCAATTCCTGGTACCGGAAACCACCCTCCCCCCTAAAAAAAGTATTCTATCTGCTGTGTGGCCAAGTATAAAGTTTTAATGTGATATGGACATCCTATCCCAACCAACTAGTATGCCTATAATCTTTATTTCTCAGTTCTTTCAATCCAAAATACTCCTTCCTTCAGAGATTCCCAATTCATTACATCTCTGCCACTGAATGACGCACTAACGCCCAGGGATCTTCATCCTTTCCTGTATCAACGTCCTTTGCCATATAACTGGGTACTGTACCTTTGTACTCCAATCTGAACTCGGTCACGCACTTGTGTTACTGGGATGGCAGCAAACATGACCCAAGGAAGTGTTGAAATCCTTTAGAGAATGGGCATAATGCTTCTGCAGCTCTGCCAGAACCAAGAGAACACAGCCAGACCAGCCTCCTGAACACAATCAGTACCCTCCAGCTGACTTAAGACAGGATATACCCAGCCGACACAGGAATAAGTATCCAGTCAAGATCAGTTTAAATCATCAATTACAGACAAATGGATGAAATAAATACTGTTTTAAGTCACTTGAGTTTTGCAACAGTTTTCTTATACAAGAACTTATATAGTGAACAGTGACAAATAACCAATACAGTGCTATACAACTAATCAGCCTGGTCTACCAAACATTTGTGGATCTCTTTTAATCACAAGATACTAGGTGGCTTGTAGTTCAGGATGCCCATCTTAATATTTTCCATTTTCAGTGAACTTTTCAAAATAGGCTGGCTAAAAGTAACTTTTTCAAACAAGGGAACCTTCTTTCTTCTGTACATACATATGTGAGCACCATATCTGAATGCTGTCATTGGAACTATACCTGGTAAATCCTTCCATTCTGCATTTTCCTAAATGTACTAGGTTATAATGAATGGTACAGAACTACATTATAAAGCAGAAAGTCATAAGCAAACTTAATTCAACATACAGAACCTTGTTTAGATCAGGATACAAAAATTAGTTTTATATAGGAAATGAACATATCTGGCTATTAGCATTTAAAAATACTGTTAATTTGGGGGTGTGATATTGTGGTTGTTTTACTGGTAAAACTACATGACAGAATTTGCTTTTAAAAGTAAAGCAGCAATGAAACAATGACAGAAAAGTGAAGGCTCTGAAACTTGGTGCTGGATTCACTAATTCTCCTATAATTGTAGCATGTGAAAGTTCACAAAACATTTATAAAAAGTAGTGAGTCAAAACACGAAGAACACTCAAAACTCAACATTTAAGCCAACAAATCAATTAAAGAATGGGCCAAAAATCTACAGACGACCTGTTATGAAGGGGACATGTAGATAGCAAGTATACATGTGAAAAAACATCCAACATCATTAGTCATGGGGGAAATGCAAATTGAAACCACAACAGGACATCATCACAGGACTATCAGACAGATAAAAACTGAAACATGGTTGCCATCAAATGCTAGCACAAACATGGATAAACTGTATCACTCACACATTGCTGGTAGGAATGTAAAATGGTACAGTCACTCTAGAAAATATTGGCAGTTGCTTTCAAAACTAAAAACAGACTTATATTACGACCCGGCCATTGCATTCTTGGGCATTTATCCTAAAGAAATGAAAACATATGTCAATACAAAAATCTATACACAAATGGTTACTGCAGTTTTGCTGTTACTAGCCATTAAGGAGAAAACAACCCAAATGTCCTCCAATGTGTGAAGGTGTTAACTGTGGTATATCTAACACCATGGTATTCTACTTGAAAATAAAAAGGAATGAACTCCTAAAACACACAACTTGGATGAACTTCAAGGTAATAGGGGCTTTTCAAAACGGCAATCTCAAAAGGATAAAGTGCAACTATACTACATAGCATTAACAAAATAAAGAGATGAAGAATAGATTAGTGGTTTCCAAGGGGTAGGAGCTGGGGGATGGATGCTTCTATAAAAAGAGGTAACTGAGGGTATCTTGGTGACGACCCTACAGCTAAACATCTTAATTAGGATGGTGGGCACAAAAGTTTATATACTATAAAATTGCACAGAACCACACATACATGCATTTAAGCACAAATGCACGTGTGCATAATTAGTGCATGCCAACTAAAATATAAGGATTAGACATTTCTATGCTATCATATTACAGTTGTCTTAGATGCTCATGTTGGGGTAGTCAAAAGACAGTACACATGGGATTCCTTATAATGTCTTTGGGATCTCCTGCAAAACTATGTCAAAATAAAAAGTTAAATAAATAGAAGTAGTGAGCTGAAACAACACACTGCCATGAATTCCAGGACAGCCAGGGCTACATGCAGAGTTCAAAGTCAGCCTGAACTGCACAGTGAGACCTTATCTCAAAAAACAAACAAAAACACATATACTTTGTCCTAACGATGGAGATTCATACCTTTGCAGCCACTTCAGCACTAATCTCTTCTTGGGTTTCTGCTAATCTTTTCTTAGCCACTTCTGTTCTTCGATCACAATCTGCAATAAATGACTGCAGATGATCCATGGCCTACAAAATTTAAATTAAAAAATTACCACCAGAATATCAACTTTATTCTGAAGTATCTTCATTCAGGGCTGGGTATGGTCATGCCTGTAATCTCAGAACTCTGGGACAGAGCAGGAGGATCATAAATTTGAGTCCAGCTTAGGCAATTTAACAGACCATCTCAGAATTAAAAATAAAAAGAGAGGTAGGGATGTAGCTCCTAAATTTAGTCTCCAATACCATCAAAAAATAAATCTTTATTCAAAAACTAACTGGGCGTGGTGGCGCACACCTATAATCCCAGTACTTGGGATGCTAATGCAGGAGGAGGAGGCGAAAGGAGGATCCTTGCAAGTTACAAAGTGAGCTCAAGGCCAGCCTGAATAGCATAGAGACTCTATCTCAAAAAGGGGGAAAAAAAAAAATCAAAAACTGTACTTTGGGCCAGGGATATAGCTCAGCAGCACAGTGCCTTGCTTGGCAAGCACAAGGTTCTGAGTCTGATTCCTGGTACAAAAAAAAACAAAAAAACCAAAACCCTGTACTTTGACTGGACACAGTGGCACAGGCCTTTAGTCCTAACACTAGCGCAGCTAAGTAGGACGATCACCTCAAGTTCAAGGTCAGCCTGGAGTACTTAAAGTGAGTTCAAGGCCAACCTGGACGGCACCATGAGACCTTATCTCCAAAAAAATCCCAAACCACCCCAACAACTATACTTTGAGGTTTTTTTGTTTGCTTTCATGGGTTGTTTGTTTTGTTTCTGTTTGACAGGATCTTGCTATGTAATCCAGACTGTGTGAACTCATGACAGTCCTCCTGCCTCAGCCTCCCAAGGGCTGGGGTTACAGGTATATGTCACCATACCCACTTTATACTTTTTTTTTTAAATGCTACCATGGAAGTAAAAACAATAACAAAAGCCAGGTTCAATTATGAATCTAAAATGCAATTTAACTTCTACCAACTGGTAAGGAACAAAAAATAATTCCAGAAAGGCAATGTTATAAAAAACTATCACCTTCATATTCTGCTGAAGCAAACACAAACCAATGGAGCCTTTATAAAAAGGTAAATACAGTTTTTCTCATCAAAACCTTTTAAAATTTCTCGTGACATAGTAAAATTTTACTTCTAGAAATTAAGAAAGTAATCAGCTGTGCGTGGTGATGCACACCTGTAATCCCAACACTCGGGAGGCTGAGGCAGAAGGATTGTTGAGTTCAACGCCAGCCTGGGCTACAAAGTGAGCTCAAGGCCAGCCTGAACTGCATAGCAAGACCCTGTCTCAAAAAGACCAAAAAAAAAAAAAAAAAAAAAGTTAGATGCAATAAAATACCACTTGTGTAAAATAAAGCATAGAAAAAAGAAACTGTTAATTATTTGTGCATATTTTGACTTTTTTGTCTTTTAGAGATAGCGTTTCACTATATAGTTCAGGCTGGCCTCACAGCAATCCTCCTGCCTCACCCCCAAGTGCTGGGATTACAGGCATGTGCCACACGCCCAGTTTGATAATTTTTACTTTTTCTTTCCTTTTTTTTTTTTCCATACTGGAAATCAAACTCAGGACCTCATGCTTATCAGGCAGACACTATGCCCCTGAGCTATATCCCCTGCCCAGTTTTCTGTTTTTCAAAAATTCTACAGTGGGGGCTGGGGATTTAGCTCAGCGGCAAAGCGCAGGCCTGGCAAGCGCAAGGTCGTGAGTTCGGTTCCCGGTACCAGAGAAAAACCAAAAAAAAAAAAAAAAAAATTCTACAGTGAAAGTGTTATAATCAGGAAAACTGACCTTTTTTTCAAAGATTAAACCACTGAGAATTTTTACAATGTCTATGCTGGAAAAATCCAGCTCAATATTTACATAAAAGACATTCACCAGGCATATTTAACATATCTAAAGTTAAATGATAATTCATGCAAAATTAAATTTTTAAATGTTCAGTTAAAATTATATCCAAACTATATACAATTGATATACAAATTCCTTCACCATATACTGAATTTTAAACATTGTTAGGTAACCCAAGAATTTTTTCAAAGAGAATATGAACAAGTGAATATTTTTGTTTTGTTTTGTTTCGGTTTTTTTGTACTGGGAATTGAACTTAGGACATCGCCCCTGCCAGGCAGGCGCTTGTGCCCCTGAGCTGTATCGCCGGCCTGAGTATTTCTTCAAAGCAACAGGGATCCTTTAAAAGCTTTTATCTAAACTACAAGGAGTGGTGCACACCTGTAATCCCAGCACTCTTGGTAGGCTGAGGCAGGAGGCTCACAAATTCGAACCCTGTGGCAATAGTAAGATTCTGTCTTGATATAAAAAATAAAAATGTTGGGGGATGTTCCTCAGTGTAAAGGCCCTGCGGTCAATCTCCAATACCCACCCCACTCACACACACATACACAGGCTTTTGTCTGTAATGACTCAGCAAGACAGCTGTTTTTTTGTTTTTATCAATTTTATGTCAAATTTATCTTTTCACTAAATTACAACAGAAATCTACAGCATGTAAATTTCCTCATGTGAATGTAAACATAGCCTCCCAAAATAAAGAAATGGACTAATTAGTTTTGTTTTTTGTTTTTGGTACCGGGAATCAAACTCAGGACCTTGTGCTTGCCAGGCAGGTGCTTGTGCCACTGAGCTATAATCCCCAGCCTGAAATGGACTAATTAAATTGTGGTAGGTCAAATAAGCAGCTATTTAAAAGCTGAGAGAAAATTAGAATACAATCTCAATTCCTTCAAGCAGAATAAATATAAGATGGATAAAGAATCTAAGCGTGTAAAATAAAGCCAAAGCCTATAATCCGGCACCTTGGGAGGCTGAGGCAGGAGGATCACACCTTCAATTCAAGGCCAGCCTGGAATACATAGTGAATTCAAGACCATCCTGAACCACAAAGACCCTTCCAAAAGGCTGGAGATTAAAAATTGTTAGTGCAGGGCTGGGGATTTGGCTCAGAGGCAGCCCTCTTGCCTTATGTGCACAAGGCCCTGGCTTTGGTCCCCGGCACATTAACAACAACAAAAAAATTGTTAGTGCAGAGTGCCAAGGCCCTAGATTCACTTTCCAGTACAGGGGTGGGGGTGGTATATATCACAGTCTCATATTTTATAATGTACTCACAAAAACTACTATATGATCTCATTTGAGTTCCATCCTTCATATGACTACCAAGAGAATCATTTGCTAAGAATTTTTTCTATTATAAGATACTTGGCTTGTGTCTAGACTGTCCCCTCAAAGCCTCATATGGTCATAGGCAGGGCTTTATCAGAAATGGCTGGACTTGGGCTGGGGATTTAGCTCAGCAGCATAGCACCTGCCTGGCAAGTACGAGGTCATGAGTTCGATTCCTGGTATCGAGAAAAAAAAAACATCGCGCCCCCCCCCCCCAAAAAAAAGAAATGGCTGGACTGAAAGTGTGTGATGCTGAGATTGATTCATGGTGCAATGCTAGGATCAAGGGCACCAGGATTAACAGTGTGAGTGCTATGTGCCCTAAGTAGCCTGGATAAGATAAAAGGGGCAGAAAGACACTGCTAAAAGGTCCCTTGTGTTTTTTGCTGCCTTCTGCCTGCCACACCATGGACTGTTTCTCCTCTGCCACACCACCCTGCCTTGGAGCCAGCTAACTGTGGATTAAAACTTCTATATAGTGTGAGCTACATAAACCTTTCCTCCTTTAACATGGGATATCAGGTATTTTGTCTCAGCAACAAGAAAAGTAACTAAGACAGGTATTAACACATATTAAAAATATTTTACAGCAAAAGAAACTACCACCCAATAAAGCAAAAATACATACATCAAGTTCGAAGAAAAAATCTTGTTCCTTGGATGCAATTTCATAATCTGCTCTTAAAGCGAGGTCATGAACTTTCAGACATTCTCCAAGATCCATTCTCTGGGTAAGAAAAAATAGACATTATTGACACAGAAAATACATTTTTATATTTACAATCAGAGCTCTCTTCAGAATACATATTAAGGAATACAAATGTTTATTTATAGACCCCCAAATTAAAAAATTTCATAGAAAGTATAAAATTTGGTGTTAGAGAAAAATAGCACCAATTCTAAGAAATGGGAACAGCAATCACTTTTGTACTTAAGAGCCTTTCAAAATCTGGAAAAGTTTCTGTATCACAACAAAGTAACACAGAAAGATAAAAGACAGTTTATTAGTAAGACCCAGTACAAGTTCACAAAGAACAAGAGAAATAAAAACACTCATGCTAATCCTAGTATCATTCTATTTAGAATTTCCAATTAGGAATCATTTTTCAAATGGGAGACTTTTCTCCTATCTGAGACAAAATCTAAACCCTAAATATCTATTCATTTTTGCATGTATGTGGCAAGTGACCAGATCTTTCAAGAAATCCTTTCGGAGGAAAAACAAGTCAGATGCAAAGGTAATTACATATGTGAAGAATGGGGGATTAACGTGAGGAATTGACTTTCCAACTGGAGGTAGCACCTCTACCCCTGGAATTTCTCAGTCTCTAGAGAGTTAGTGAAAAAGAAGAGCAAGTCAAAACAGTATCATAAGTACTCTTTTGTTACAAGCTATCTATAAAGTGAAAGTACAACAAAACACCCACAGCAGTAAAGTCATTCCTTCAATTAGTAACTAGGTGACACTAAGGAAATAGCAGTAAGTGACAGTTTCTGGACTCGTGAAGCCTGCATTTTTTTAAATTAACCTTATTGGTACACTTTCAATATACAAAATGATCACTCATTATAGGGAGTTAGTAACCTTTCTTTATTCCTCTTTTTTCGCCCAATCCTGTTCCATCTCTTTAACCCCTTCCCCTCCTCCTTATTTAAAAAGCTTTGTTTCTATTTTAGAGCCTGCATTCTTAAAGACAGAAAAATATAAATCCCAGCACTTGTAAGAGACTAAGGCTGGAGGATCACTGTGAGTTCAAGGCCAGCTTGGACTGACTGACTACACAGTGAGTTCAAGACCAGCCTGAACGATTAGCAAGACCCTGTCTCAAAAAACTAAAACAAACAAACAAAAAAGAGAGCCAGGGAAATACCTCAGCGGCACAGTGCCTGCCTGGCAAGCATGAGGATGTGAGTTTGATTCAAAAAAAGAATACGAAGATAGCTCATAAAGGTGAAGATGTGGAGAAAAAAGAACCCCTTTACACAGCTGGTGGGAATGTAAATTAGCATAGCCACTATGGAAATTAACAGTAAAGTTTCTTAAAAACTGGAAACTAGACCTATAATTTGATCCCACTCCTTGGTACACACCTGATGGATTTAAAGTCAGCCTACTATAGGGAAACTTCACATCCATGCTTATAGAATATACAATATACAACACCACACAGCAAATATACAACAGCCAAGACATGGAGCCAGCCTAGGTGTCTATCAGAGGAATACACAAAGAAAATATAATATACATATATATAAAATGGAGTATTATTCAGCCAAAAAAGAAGACAAAATTTTGTCATTTATAGAAAAACCACAGAAGACCAGAGATTTAGCTCAGTGTCACAGTGCCTGCCTGGCATGCATGAGGTCATGAGTTTGATTCCCTGTAAAAATAATAATAATTATATATATATATATATATATATATATATATATATATATATATATATATATATATATATATATATATATGAATCATCATTTATATATATATAAATAATCATCAGGAGCCAGGGGTAGTGGTGCACACCCATAATTCCAACACTCAGGAGGCTGAGGCAGGATTACTGAGTGTTCAAGGCCAATAAAGGCAACACAGCAACATCCTGCCTCACAGACAGACAGACCGACAGACAGACCAGTCAAAATGACAGATATTGGGTAACCATTCAAGACCCCTCCTGGGCTGCAGATATAGCTCAGTGACACAGCGCCTGCCTGGCAAGCACGAAGTCATGAGGGAGAGGGGAGGGAGAAAGGAAGGAAGGAGAAAGGAAGGAAGGAAGAGTAAAAAAATTAGAAAAGGAAAAAATGGCAACAAAGCTTTTGTAAATAGGGAGGGAAGGAGGGGTTGAAGGGCTGGTAGGGAAGGGGGGCAAAAAAAAGAAGTTATATCATGTACAGGTACAAATTCTCTGTGATGAATGTGATCATTATATATACCTAAAATGCACCAATTATATCTGATTGGAAAAAAAACAGAATGGAAACCAGGTGAAATGTGAATAGTTTTGTATTTTATTTAATAAAGTACCAATGTTAATTTCTCACTTCGCATACACGTACAAAAAAACCCACTAAAAATTCTCATTGCTCTAAATGTTTTAAAACACTATGCTGAGCATGCTGAGACTTTTTTCCAGGCCCAGCGCTCACTCCCTTTCATACTGTGTAATTTAACAAACAGAAGAGTTTTTCCAGTGTCATTAAACAGCAACTGAAGTTTCCAAGAGAGATGCAGAAACTCCAAGCTGCTCATTCAGCAACATTATTAAGAAAATGTAGAAGAAAAAAAATTAAATATTATATGGGCATGGTAGCACACGTCCATAATTCCAGCACTTGCTAGTCTGAAGCAGGTGGACTGTGGCAAGTTCAAGGCCAGTCTGCACTACATATTGAGACCCTGTCTCAAAAACAAAACAAAACAAAATGAAGTCCTAAATACTCCTTTTAAACACACTAAAGACTGAACTCTGGGCTTTCACTCTAAGCTACATCACCAGCCAGCTGGCTGACCATTCGTTTCTTCATTTATTGCTCCCTCCCTCCCTCCCTCCATTCAGACAAGTTTCCCTAAGTATGTAAGTTGCCCAGGCTGGCCTCAAACTTGTGATCCTCCTGCCTCAGCCTCTTGGAATGCTGGGATTATAGGAGTGTGCTACTGGGCCCAATGCTCCCAGATATTTTTTAGTGTGCAGGGTCAGGAACTACTAGCTGATCTAGTTTCATTCTCGTTCTCTACAGAACAATGGCTTGTTTAGGGTCCTTACACAAAACTTGGTTAGATTGATTTCTAGACTACCATCTCTTCCACTTACATCATTCCAGTTTCCAATGAGTTCATTACTCAGTATTTTTCAATCATCTCTCATAATACTATACCTAGAAAAAAGCGCTCTGCACAGTAGATATCCAATCAGCTCCCTTACCTTTATTCTGTAATTACATGTCCAATGTGTTCTCAACAAAAACTTGCAAATAATATAAACTTTGTTCACCTGTGTTTTTCACCTGAGCATCTCTGTCTCTGACAGGAACCTCAGGACACTTCCTTCCTCACTTTAAATTTGTATCATGCAACCAACCAAAGGAAAAGCGACAGTGAAGTTTAAGAACAAGGGCTAGGAATGTGGCCAGTGATAGAGCCCTTGCCTACTATGCTCACGGCCCTGGGGTCTGACCCCCAGCACCACAACAAAACAAACAAAATGACACAATTATACTATATAGTCAGGGTTGAGTTGGTGAGAGTAGACTTGGGAGGAAGGTCTACCTTGAGGTGAAATGTGGGCAGGGAAGAATGAGAAACTTCACTGAAATGTTAGCCCCACAAGGGTGAGCACTACTGCTGTTATGCATGATATGCCTATAGTGGTACCTGTGGAATCCTTACTAAGTATTCTGTTGAAGGAACAAGACTGGGAAAAGACAGTGGAAAATGCTTGGCACAAGGGCAGAAGAACGAGTGGGAGTGCAGAAGCATTCCACAACAAAGCCAAGCTTGGCTTCTGGAAGGAGGCTCCTAGCCTCTCCTTTGATTCATTCTCTCCTGTGCTTGGACCCCATTCCCTCCTATGTGCTTAAACCTCTTTTCCTTTGTTTTCCTCTCTTTCAGGAGGTAGAATAGTTGAGCCCGATCCCAAGCTGTTGCAACTTTCGTCTGGCTTAACACAGGCACCTGGGAGCCAAAACCCTAGGGGCAAGGGCCTATCTTCAATGGAGAGAGGTATTTGCTTGGAATGTCTTCAATGCTCTTCTTTTCTGGCACCTAGCATGTCAGTACATAGAGCAAGGCTGCTTTTCAGAACTCTAGATACCATGTCATCCATGTTCCTTGGCCCATGACATCATGACTTAGCACCTACTTTGGTAATGAGGAGTATTTAAACTGTAACAATTTAAAAAGCAAAACAAAAAACAACCCAACAGCCGGGGGTGGTGGCACACACCTGTAATACTAGCACTGGGGAGGCTGAGAAAGGAGGATCTTTGCAAGTTCGAGAGCAGCCTGGGCTACAAAGTGAGCTCAAGGCCAGCCTGAACTGCACAGCGAGACCCTGTCTCAAAAAGACAAAAAAAAGTGAGTGCAAAGGAAAGCACGACTCAGTGAACATTCTCCATGATCTTAAGTGATCTGTATTAAAAACAACTGCAAAGAGAACCATGACAGAATCATGCTGTGACCCCCCACAAAGCAACCAGCCATTTCCTCTTCACTCTGCCATTAGTGACCACAGCTCACTAATGTGTTTCAGTGCTTCCAACACCATGTGGAACATTTGCTTCGGCTGCTGATTCTCTTTTTTAAAAAGTGAAACTGAACAAAATGTCTGCTTTTCATTTATTCCAATTTAACATGATTATTTATGATAAAAAGCCAAAGGAAGAGTTTCAAAACTGAGCAAGTAACTCACTTCATAAGTAAATTCTTTCCACAACTTTGTTCCTTTTTATTGTCTCTGAGACAGAATCGTGCTGCACAGCCCAGGACAGCCTTGAACTCACTTTGTAACCCAGGCCGGCCTGAACTCACAGCGATTCTCCTGCCTCAGGGGTGTGCTACCACACCCAGCATTCCACAAGGTCATTCTTGTACTCCATCTTAATTAACAAGCATTCTTAGACTGCAAGTGAAAAAAATAATGCTTATTTTCATTGAATAATTTCAATTTCACATTTTGTCTCCCACATTTCAAATGTACTCGTCCAGGAACTTTTTTTTTGGAGACAAGGTCTCACTATATAATCCAGGCTGGCTTCGAACTCATGGCAATCCTCCTGCCTTAGCCTCTCAAGTGCTGGGATTAGAGTTGTGCACTACCATACCAGCCTCCACGAACTCTTTACCAATTAACTATACTTGATCCTAATACTGTTTCCCAAACCCCGTAGCAGTTCATTCTACTCTTCTGTTTAACAAAACTGGTTCTGCTTTTTTGTCATTTTGCTTTTGAATTTCTGAAAGTGAATGGTCTTAAGCCTCATTAGAAAAACAATCTATTTCTTACTTTCCTCTATAGTAGACCAAGCTTTGCACAACCCATAAATATTAAACTGATTTGACTGGAAATTCTAGGAACTTACAAAAAACAACACAGTAAGTACACAAAAGATAAACAGACAATAAATTAGTAATTTTTTGTATGGAAGAAAGAAATATTTTAAGAGGCTCCCAGCAGGAGTTTGATTCAACTACAAAATAAGCCACAGAGTCAAATTATGTAGCCATTAAAGTGACTTCTTGGGGCTGGGGATTTAGCTCAGCGGCAAAGCACCTGCCTGGCAAGCGCAAGGTCGTGAGTTCGGTTCCCGGTACCAGAGAAAAACCAAAAAAAAAAACAAACAAAAAATAAATAAATAAAGTGACTTCTTTTTTTTTTTGCACCTGAGAGGGCACAATTTTTTTTTTTTTTTTTTTAAATTTTGTTAACTAGGGAAAAAAGAGGCCAGGCATGGTAGCAAATGCCTGTAGTCCCAGCACTGGGGAGGCTGAGGCAGGAGGATCGCTTGTTTGAGGCCAGCCCCATCTATATAGTGAGTTAAAGGTCAGGCTGAACTACATAGCTATACCCTGTCTCAAAAACAAACAAACAACAAAAAGCTAGGGTAAAAAAAAGAGTGGCAGAGACCTGCAAGATGTTACTGAAACATACAGCCATGTTTAAAGTTTTTTTAAATTGTTATAGTAAAAGACACATTGCTGTTAATGCCCCTGAAAATATTTCCCCTTGCTTCCAACACACTCATCCCACCACTCTTGGCACTTGGTGAAGCAGTTCTGGAAGTCCTCCTACATGTCTAAAATTGCATTTGCATGCTGCCATGTCTACAATCAACTGAAAACATTTACCCTTTACGGTCGTTTTGACTTAGAAAAACCTAGACGATACATGGTGCCAGATACAGCAGAAAAGGTGAAAGAGGGCACACCGAATTTTTTTGTTTGTTTTGTTGAGACAATGTCACACTATGTGGTCCAGGCTGGCCTTGAACTTGTTATGTAGCAAAGGTGGCCTTGAACTCCCAACTTGTTATGTAGCAAGGGTGGCTTTGAACTCCCATGAACTCGTGATTCTCCTGCCTCAGCCTCCCAAGGGCAGGGATTACAAGCATGCAAGACCATGCCCAGCCGAAATGTTTTTATGAGCCTGCCTTCCACTTGATGACACAGGCACCAGCACTCAGTGCATGTTTATCGTATCTTGTGAAGATACTGAAAAAGGGCTTCCAGAACAGCTTCAGAAAATAGCAACAAAGAAAAAGCGCAAGCAAGGTCTTGAGTTTAATTCCTGGTACCAAAACAGAAAAAAAAAGAAAAAGAAAGAAAGAAAGGAAATGGCAACAAGCTGGGCATGGGGGCCCATCCTGTAATCCCAGCACTCCGGAAGCAGAGGCAGGAGGATCACTGGGAGTTCAAGGCCAGCCTGGACTACATAGAGCAACCCTGTCTTCAAAAACAAACAAACCAGAAAATGATCAACAATGATGGAGTAAACTGTTCAAAGTGAAGGGGAGCATTCCAAAATTAATGGCAATGTATCTTTTACTATGATACACTTCTAAAAATTTTAAGTCACTGGGGCTGGGGATTTAGCTCAGCGGCACAGCGCCTGCCTGGCAAGCGCAAGGTCATGAGTTCAATTCCTGGTACCGGAAAAAAAACAAAACCAAAAAAAAAATTTAAAGTCAGTGTATATTTTGATCTCCCTGTACAACAAAATGCCACTCCTGATCCAGAAATACACACTGCTATGAGCTTTGTCTGTTTTAAGTTTTTGGTGCTGGATAAATTACATGCAATGAGCATTTTTGTTTGTTTGGTTGGTTTTTGGGGGTTTTTTTTCTTTTTTTCCCGTACAAGCAATCAAACTCACGACCTTGCGCTTGCCAGGCAGGCGCTGTGCCACTGAGCTAAATCCCCAGCCCCACAATGAGCATGTATTATTCTTACAACCCAATAAAAAAATAAAATAAAATAAAATAAAATAAAATAAAATAAAATAAAATAAAATTTAAAAAAATCAATGAAACCACTTTAATTTTAGAGAAAGAAATTATGTAATAGGAACAGAAGCTTATGTAAATTTTACAATAAAACCAAAAAAATGAAACTATGTATGATGATACCTGCCTGTAATCTGAGCTTCTCAGGAGGATAGGGAAGGAGATGCCCAGTTCAAGACCAGCCTGAACAACTTAGCAAGACTTCACGTCTCAAAAAAAAAATCTAGCAGAAAAAACTGGCTATATATATTCAAAAGCCTGAATCCAGACTCAGACCTTTCACCATGTTTTAAACTGAAATCAAAATGGATTAAAGATCTAAAGAAAACACAACCTCCAAAAGATAAAATCGACAAAACTTGAGGAAACAGGCATCGGCAACGGCTTTCCGAACAGAACCCCAATGCACAAGAAATAACATCAAGAATCAACAAGCGGGACCTGATCAAATTAAGAAGCTTCTGCACAGCAAACAGTGAACAGACAACCTACAGAACAGAAAAAAAATTTTTGCCAGCTATACTACAGACAGAAGACTAATATCTAATATAAAGAGCTCAAAAAAATGGCTCCCCCCAAATAAAAGTGCCAATCAAAAAAACAGGCAACTGAAATGAACAGACACCTCTTAGAAGTACAAATGGCCAATAAATGTTCAACTTTGCTGGCCAATAGAGAAACACAAATTAAAACACCACCGAGATTCTTTTTTACTCCAGGATAAATGGCTATCATCAAGAAATCAAATAATAACAACTGCTGGTGAGACTGCAGAAAAAAAGGAACCCTTCTACACTGCTTTTAGAAAATGTAAACTAGTACAACCACTATGTAAATCAATATGGAGATTTCTCAAAAAACTAAAACTAGAAACTCCACTTGATCCAGTTATTCCCTTGCTGGATATCTGCCTGAAAGACTTAAAGACATCGTATTAGAGTGATACATGCATACCCATGTTTATAGCATCACAATTCATAACACCTAAATCTTGGCACTGGCCTATGTTCATCAACAGATAAATGCGTAAAGAAAATGTGGCACTTACAAAGAGTACATCTTTGCTACAAGGAAAGATAAACTGGAGTCATTTGTAGGACAATGGATGCACCTGAGAATCCATAGTGTTAAGTGACATAAATAAGATATACAAGCCTTAATATCAAATGGTTTCTCCTATATGAGAACCTCAAAGCATAAATAAATTAAACAGCAACATAAAAGATAAAACAGGAAACAGGGAGCTAGATCTTTTGCAAATGAAAAAGGGAAACAAAACATGGAGGAAGAGGAGGGAAGGAGATGTACAAAGAATTCAGACATTATATACATGTACCAACTCTCCATGATGAATGTAATCATTATGTACTGCAAACATGTACTAATAAAAAACTAGAGAGGCCACATGTGGTGGTGTACATCTGTAATCCCAGCACTCAGGAGGCTGAGGTAGGAGGACCACTACAAGTTTGAGAACAGCCTGGGCTACAAAGTGAGCTCAAGGCCAGCCTGGAAAAAAAAACAAAAAAAAAAAAAAAAAAAAAACTAGGGAAAAAATGTTTTTAACAAGCTGGGAAGGAAGGCCAGGGATATAACACAGCGGCACAGCGCCTGCCTGGCAAGCACAAGGTCCTGAGTTTAATTCCTGCTACCAAAAAAAAAGCTGGAAAGGTAGCTCAGCACTCTCAGGTCTCCAGTACTGGGGGAAATAAACATGTTATTACAGTAGCACAAATCAAAGATGAACATACCAAGATTTTTACTGTCATACTACACATTAAGAACAGAAACACAAGACATAAAATAGTATGCAAGTATTTTCTTTTAAATGTAGACTGGGGAACTGGGCATGGTGGCACACATCTATAATCCCAGCACTCAGGAGGCTGAGGCAGGAAGATTGCCACAGTTCATGGCCACTCTGGGGTACATAAGAGTTCAAGGCCAGCCTGACTACAGAGACCCTGTCTCAATAAAATAAAAAAAAACAAAACCACAAAATCAAACAAACAAACAAATAAAATATTCACTGGTATAGAGGCCTCTCTACGACATGATAAATGAAAAAAGAAATTCAAACAATAAAATGCCATTTGTTAAAACACACAAGTTGGGCATGATGAAGCATAACTGCAATCCCAGAACTTTGGGAGGCTGAAGCAGGAGAAGCACAAGAATGAATTTAAACTAGGAAACTTGGTGACAGCAAGAACTTGTCTCAAAATAAAAGAGGGCTGAGGATGTTGTACAGACACATGCATACCAATGAACAGAAAGAAGTATGAAAAATGAACACTCAATTTGGGGCAGGGTTTAAATCTGGGAAGGGGGCAACGCATAATAAGAAACATTGACGTTTTGTTTTATCCTCCTGGTCTTGAAGAATATTTGGTACAGTATCAAAATACAACCAACTAGACATGGCAAGTCAGAAGATACTTTCTGGCAAGACAGAAGACTTCCCCTTTACCTTTTATTACCTATGTAACTCTGAGAAATTCACTCCACCTCTCAGCTTTCCTCAAGTACTTTGAAAATGCTGATAGGATCAAGTATGATGTCTATGAAAGCTGCTGATAGGATCAAGTAAGATGTTTATGAAAGCAGGTTGTCAAAGAATTTTATTTTTTTGCTGTCTAACCTGGGATATAAACTCAATGAGGAATTCTTTAAAAAAAAAAAAAAAAAGCTACCTCTACAAATATCAGTATGTTTGGGGAGATTTACAGGAAAACGAAAAATGATTTACACAGAAGCCAGGCATGGTGGTGCACATCTGTAATCCTAGCACTTGGGAGGCTGAGACAAGAAGACTGCCCTGAGTTCTAGGCCAGCCTGGACTACCTAGTCAGTTGAAGATCAACCAGGACTACACAGCAAGATCCTGTCATAAAGGGTGCAGGGTAGGGGGCAGGAGACAGCACAAATGTTTCAAGACAAAAATAAATTACTTCCCATGTGGAAGATGAACAGAAGCAATTTAACTAGAACCAGGTGATTTCTAGTAGAAGACACAGGGAAATAATGCTAAAAAAGCAGAATATAAGCCAGGTGTAGTGAGTGATACATACTTATAATCCCAATGCTCAGCAGACTGAGGCAGGAGGATCAAGATCTGGGAGATCAGCCTGAACTACAGAGCACAACCCCATCTCAGAAAAGACAAAAACATACACTCATATAAAAAACAAACACAGGACATAGAATTATTCTGGCCTAGAGGCTACTAGTTTACAACCACTGACTGGACTGTGAAAGATTATAAACATGAGTCTTATGCAGAATTTACTCTGCAGGTGAAGAATGACTACTTGGACTGAAATATGACATCATGAAATCTATGTTTAGAAGCATTACTGTTACCAGATGAGTTGACAAGAGACCAGGAGCAAGAGAGGCTATTATTACAACCAGGAAATAAAGTTAAACCAGAGTGCTAAAGAAAAGCGTTTTAAACATTTTAAACATGAGAAGGACCTCTGAAATCAGTTCCAACACTACCTTCCTACAAGTGTGCAAAACATGCTCAGAAAGATCAAATGTTTTGCATAAAAACAAATGACAGACAACAGAACACAAATGTGAACAGATCTTTTAATGTAGCTCAACAGTCTTTCAATAACTGTCTCTCAATAATTATTAACTAAGTGGAAATGAAGTATGGAGAGGAACAACACAGGAGTCTTTTCAAGGTTTCAAATATCTCAAGGATGAGAACAAAGGTACCATTAAGAGAACTCACTAAAGCAAATGGAAGATTGCTTTGTGTAAGAAAATGTGTTCTTTTGTTCATGCTGAATTTGACCTAACAGCAGAAAATGCTGGTACTAGTGTCTGGTATGATACACATATGTCTATATGCAAAATACAGATTTTCTTTTTCCAAGCAGAAAGTTGTATGTATTCCTCCTTGGAATTAAACTATAGCTCAAGCACTTTTCTGGGAGAGTATCATTAACAAACTATATAAGAAAACAAATTCTAATCTCTCAATTTATTAACAATGGAGACATTCAGAAACATTCCTGAGCACCAGTGTCACCTGCAAAATCATAAGGGACAGCAGGGGAGAAGGATGCATGATTGAGAACATGAATTCCTAGAGATGTGTCACTTAATAATAGGAACTTTCATCACACTCAAAACTTTAAAATAAACACTGAGATGTGACTCAGTGGTAGCTTACCTAGCATACATGAGGCCCTATATTCAACTCCCAGTGTCACCACCCCCCCAAAAAAATCTTCCTTCATATTAACCCCAACACTTTTCTTTTTAAAACTGCCTTGGCTATCGTGACTTTCTCTGCAACAGCCACCTTGCTTTCTCCAGGGTGACGGATGTTTTTTCTCCTTTTACTCAGCCCAAACTCACTCTATACAGCCAGTTTCTCCCTCATTCTCCACTCTTCTTCAAATAAACTGTCACTCTTTAAAAAAAAAAAAAACCTTAATGAGAGAAACAATTCTATTTTCATGTAACCTAGCTTTAATTCTTCAATTTAATTATACTGTTTAGTTTGTTCAAAATAATTCCTTCCATTTGTCTTTTAATGTTTTCTAACACTATTCTAAGATACTCAAATGTGACAGTAATAATTTAGGTATAGTAGGACCACAGCAAGAAATGCAATCAACATCAATATTGCTAAAGCATAATACTATGAGAGTATAAACCAGCAGGAGAATCACTGAAACAAAACCATGACATCAGACGTGTTTCTTTCATTTTTCATAGCAATGCTACTTTTTTTTCTGGTGTTCTGAAAAAGGGTCTCTCTACTCAGTCCAGGCTGCCCTGAGTTCATTAGCTGCCTTGAATACCTAGCCTTGAACTGGCTGACCCTCCCACCTCAGCCTCCCAAGTGCTGGGATGACAGGCAAGCGCCACTGCACCCAGTGACTGTAATGCTATTCCCTAATGCACGGATCACCTACACTTTGGTCCTCACTTCTTCTATCTTCACTCTCTTGTTTCCTATTTGTAAACTTCCTTTTCTATCCAAATTCAGTGCTTGCTTTGAGACACAGTTTAAAAACAAGAAAAGGGGCCAGGGATATAGCTCAGTGGCACATAACCTGGCTAGCAAGCATGAGGCCATGAGTTTGTTTCCAGGAACCCAAAATTAGATAGACAGAAAAGAAAAGCCTAATACAATGTGGAAAACAGCTTGAAATAACAGGAAAACCTGGATGTGAGTTTTAATTATGCCACTATTGTTTAACATAAAAATTAAGGGCTGGAGGGTAAGGCTCAGTGGTACAGCACTTGCCTAAAATGCACAAGCTGCTGTGCTGGACCCAAAATTAAATGAAATAAAAGTAAGGTTTTTCTTTACTAATCCCAATCTTGGCTCTAAAACCTAACAAGTCTTATAGATGAGTACTAGATGAATAAAAATACAGAAAAGTAGTTCCAGCTTGTCTACTATTCCCTAACCCTACCTTCCAGAGTGCTAGGTTACAGGTATTTGCCACCACCACACCTGGTGACTAATTCCCAGCTTTTCCCGTCTCTTCCCATCTGAACTCCCCCTCAAGCCCATTTTTCCAAGTAGATAAAGACAAATAATGTTCGTCTACCTTTTCCTGGAATCTTTTTTGAAAAAGTATTTCTTTTCTGAGCCTACATATGCAAAGATAATTTGAAAAAATTAAAGAGACCTTACCCTCGCAAAAAACTACTACCCACTTGGGAAGATGGGAGTGGGGACACATAACAAGTACAGTACCTATTCAGCAGTACAGAGAGGAAGTACGCTGGGATACTAGAGCCCAAAGATTGAACCGTTAGAAGCTAAGGCAACTGTGTATATAGTCAATAAGGCAGAATTCAAATTTGAAGACAATATTCTAGGCAGAGAAAAAGATAAGCAAAAATGAGAAGCATGTTGAAGAAAGAAAGTAATGAAACAACAAGAGGATCAAACTGCTAAGGGTTTTAGTTTTCTACTATACAATATGAAGCTACCACAAATTTCTGTGTAGAAACAACATGTGGCGTGTTAATATCCCACAGAAATGACTAGCTACATGTGAAAATTAAGTAATTTCTCTTGCGCGAGATGCTTTGGATGTGCCCCCATTCCTCTTTCCCTTACACTGTAAAATGCTGGAATTTTAGATCACAAGAAGTGGCGTACTGGTCGATTTTTTTTAAACATTCCTTATGAATGTAAATTTGTGCTATTTAAATATTGTTGGTTTAAGATCTTGTCACATGTATAAAAATAAAAGACCCCAATAAAAAAAAAGACTAGCTTCTTCTCAACATGCAAATGTCTTCAAATATCAGTTCACTTAAAAATGCTTCCTCCAACCACCTTGCCATAGTAGCCCCTTGCCTTGGCCTGTGCCCTGCCAAATGCCAGGCACTAAACCCCTAACCATGCTGTTCTGCATAACATTTCTCACCAACTGGAGCCACTCCTTTCCACACTGCATGGTCTGCCTCCTGCATCAGACTGTAATTTCCTATAATCACAACAGAAACCCATCCCCACATCAGTATCTCCACGACTCAGCACAGCACATGGCACACAGCAGGTACAAGACAAGTATTTAAGAAAATGAATTGACCAGCACCACTCTCAAAATGAAAAATTAAACAAATCTTTTTTGTTTGTGGTACTAGGGACTGCATCTAGGGCCATTTTGCACTGAGCTATATATAACTCCAGCTATTTCTTATTTTGAGACAAGTTCTCTAAGTAGGATAAATCACTTCTTGAAAGTTTTAACTTTTCCATTTAAAATTACTTCCTTTAGTTAATCAACTCAATTTACTGATGGGATGACTTTAGAAACAACTTTTCTAGAAACAAGCACTGTAAACTCTTACCTTCATTCGACCCTCATTAACCTGATCCATTCTTCCTCTGCTTAACTGGAATACTACTAAAATTTAATCACTCAAACATTTTTATCAGTAGTAACTTAATTTCTAAAACTTAAAGTTGCGTTTTATAACAAATTTATTTATATACTTAATAGTCTACTTTTAGGTGGATCAATTGTACATTCAATGAAATGGAAAGAGCCGGGTGTGGTGGTGCACACTTGTTATCCCAGCATTCAGAAACATGAGGCCAGAGGATCACTGCAAGTTCAAAGTTACCCTAGGCTACATAGTGAGTTCAAGGCCAGCCTAAACTACATAGCGAGGAGCCTGTCTCAAGAAAGAAAAAAAAAAAAGAAGAAAAGGGGTAAGACCCTGTTTTAGATGCTGGGCATATAACACTGAAAAATACAATGACCCTCTCAAGAAATATATTCTATGGCTAATTTAAAAACTTTTGTGCAGATGTACTTCTTATCACTTATTCTTCTTGTCTTTATTTTCATGCCTTTTTTAAACATGCATTCTCAAAGATACTAGTGATTTTAAAGGTCAGGTCTGTATGGAGCCCAATAACTGAGTATACACCACATCTTACAAGAAAAAGTCAAACAAGCAATACAGGAAGTTTCGGTGAGTAAAAACTATTCTTTGAATAAAATCCAGAACCTACTGGGGCACAAGAAACCAACTCAGAACTTCTGACAATGAACACTACCACATCCAATCATTTCTAAAAGACAGGAAAGAGCTGGGCTTGGTGATGCAAACTGTTGTCCCAGTTACTAGGGAAGCTGAAGCAGGATTCTAAGTGTAAGGCCAGCCTGGGCAACTTATTGAAACCCTATCTCAAAATAAAGCTAAAAGAGTGGGGACTATAGCTCAGCTTGCACAGTAACATGTGCAGGACCCTGGGTTCAATCTTCAGTATTGCAGAAGAAAACAAAAAAATCATGCTTCTTAAAAAAAAGTCGTAACTCAAAGACTGTTTTCTCTGTTCAGCATTTTGTACCTCATTGATTAACTTATTAATTTAAGAATTAGTAATGAACAATAAAGAATGGTAGTATGTTACAGAAGCACTTTCATGAAGCTGAATTCCAAAAAATTCTTTTTTTTGTTTTGTTTTGGTTTTTTTTTTTTTGTCTTTTTGAGACAGGGTTTCGCTATGCAGTTCAGGCTGGCCTTGAGCTCACTTTGTAACCCAGGCTGGTCTTGAACTCACAACAATCCTCCTGTCTCAGCCTACCGAGTGCTGGGATTGCAGGTATGCACCACCACACCTGGCTAAAAAACTCTGTAACAAATTGTCAGCTATGAGTATAATTTTTAGAAACCACACTCTGTACAAGTGCTTGATATAAAGTACAACTTCTTAATAATGAAAAAAGCCAAAAAATACATCTCTATGTATTCTTTTGCAAAATAATCCTAGACTATCAGTAAACTATAATCTGCTGAAAGTGACAAATCTAATAAGGTCAGGAATGCTAATGGGCATCCTTTAGTTTTCTAACCTTTAGTTAGAAAAAGCATTATAAAACTTAAAATTCAGTTATTTTCCTTTTTCATCTAACATACAAAAAGAGCGAGGCAGGGGTTGGGGATTTAGCTCAGCGGCACAGTGCCTGCCTGGCAAGCACGAGGTCGTGAGTTCGATTCCTGGTGGGGGGGCGCGGTAGTGAGGCACAGTGGCACATGCCTGTAATTCCAGGAATATCTTGCAATTGCAGCACTCAGGAGACTGAGGCAGGAAGATCCCCACTGCAAGTTTGAGGCCAGCCTGGGCTATACAGTGAGTTCAAAGCCAGCCTGAACTATATAGTGAGACCCTATCTCAAAAAAACAAAAAACAAAAGCCATTTTCAACAAAAAAAGGTATTAACTATTCAACTGTGACCCAGAAAAGGATTTGTTCTACAGGGGGGACCAGATGGTAAAGAAGTTAATAGCTCTGCAATTGTAAGCCATTCATACATAGGATGACCTGCTAATAGCAGCCCTTCTTAAGAATAATGGACATGAGCAGTCGTAATGACTTTCAGGTTCTGAAGGATACCACTCTATGACAACTCTAAACCCTCACAAAAATGATCCTAGTGCTCAAAACTGCATATTCTTAAAGAGGATCACATCTACTCTGACCCATACTTACATATTACAATTCTACGTATCAGGCTGCAAATAAAGAGGTTTGATTCCTAGAGTTCCCTCTGGAAGTGCCTTTGTAAGACCTTGCCTTAGCTGTTTATCATATTATTCAGGACACCATCATTTTTAAGCCTCATCCTTACATTCTGTACCGTAAGAACAATACTACGCAACAGTATTTTTCTAGCCAGGCACAATGGTGCACACCTGTATTTCCAGCACTCCAGAGGCTATGGCAGGAGGATTGCTATGAGTGGCTGCCTAAATGAGTTCAAAGCCAGCCTAAATTACATAATGAGACTTTGTCTCAAAAAAACAATTCAGGAAAAAAAAAAAAAAAAAACCTATTAAAATATGCACCTTAAATTCTATGACAGGAGCCAGGCATGGTGGTACACACCTATAATCCCAGCACTCAGGAGGCTGAGGCAGGAGGATCATTGAGAGTTTGAGGCTAGCTTGGGCTGCAAGAGAGCTCAAGGCCAGCCTGAACTGCATAGCAAGACCTTGTCTCAAAAAATAAATAAATAAATAAATAAATTCTATGATAGAAAAATACTGTCCTCGTTTTGTTTTTGTTTTTTGAGACAAGGTCTCACTACATAGTCCAGGTTGGCCTCAAACTCACAGCAATCCTCCTGCCTCAGCCTCCTGTGTGCTGGGATTCATCTGGCCCAGAGATTTTTAAATCTGCTAAAATGTGCATTGTGCAACCCATCAGTAAGAACTTTACGGGAAGACAGGCCCAAGACCAACCATCCATCCTCTTCAGTTAACAAAGACAGAAGATTATGAATTCCCTATAGAAGCCATCTGTAGTGGTGCACACCTGTAAATTTATCTAGTCCAAAGAGTCTGAGGCAGGAGGATTTCAAATTCAAGGCCAGTCTAGGTTGCGTAACTCAATGACATATCTCAAAATTATCTTTTAAAAAAGAACTCTCCATGGGCGGGGTAACACATGCCTGTAATCCCAGCACTAAGGAGGCTGAGGCAGGAGAATCACTGGGAGTTTGAGGGCAGCATGGGCTACAGAGTGACTTCAAGGGCAGCCTGAACTACAAAGTGAGACTCTGTCTTAAAAAAAAGTGGGGCGGGGATATAGCTCAGTGGCACAGCACCTGCCTGCCAACCAAGCTCAACGTCCTGAGTTCAATTCCTGGTATCCAAAAAAAAAAGAAAAAGAAAGAAAAAGAAAACATGCTGGACAAGACTATAGATCAGATAATTTGTGTCTAAAGAATATCAAAATGTTACTAATTGTTAAAGCTGAGTGAGGGGCTGGGGATTTAGCTCAGCGGCAAAAGCGCCTGCCTGGCAAGCGCAAGGTCGTGAGTTCGGTTCCCGGTACCGGAGAAAAACCAAAAAAAAAAAAAAAAAAAAAAAAAAAAAAAAAAAAAAAAAAAAAGCTGAGTGATAAATATTAAGTCCATGAGTGCTTAGCCTATTCTACCTCTGCTTATGTTTGAGATATCTCTTAATAAAAGCATCAGAAATGTTTTTTAGGGCTGGGGATATAGCTCAGAGGCATAAATGCCTGCCTGGCAAGTGCAAGATCCTGAGTTCAATTCCTGGTACCAAAAAAATATAAATAAATCAAATATTTTTTAGAAATTGAGCTTTGGTTCCAATTTTACTTCACATCAACAGAGCTGAGTGATTTTGGTATGAAGTTACTAAATATCATTAAGGCTGATTTCCAATCTATAACTATGACTATATTATTTCCCACAATCCTTTTAAAAAATAAATGAGGGCTGGGGCTATAATTTAAGCATAGAGTGTTTGCCTAACATGCTTGCGACCACAGGTTCAATCCCAAGTACCACAGGAAAGGAAACAAAGGGGGTGCTGAGCCGTATTATATACATCAGAAAATGTGAAACACATTGCAAAGTCAGAGTTTATTATTAATGTCATACTAGAAGAAAAAGTAATAGATCAAAATCTTGCTATGGCTGATTCTAAAATATTAAAAAGCAAAAAAAGCTAAATTATGTAATTTTATTAATGTACTCTAAATTTATCTGAAATGAGAACTTAGAGCCATTACAGATTTCAAATGCACCACAGCACAGCTGAAAATAATTCTAGGAACTGAAAGAGTAGATGTAAGTTTGCTGTCAGACGTTGTCTGTCAACAGTCCTACATCAGAAATAAGATTTCTTACTTTGTGGTCCTGAGCTTTCAAAAGAACATTTAAGTTTTTGTTCTTTTAACATAATACAGTTTCAACTGTCTTTGAAAGTAACAGCAGTGCTTCCTGGTGTATATGCCTTGATAGTCTTGTTTGGGGTAGGTCCTTAATTTAATTCTTCCTACCAAAATAAACCACTCATTTAGGCATCTGTAGCTAAGGGAGGAAAATCTTTTCTGGCAAATGAGAAATGAAGCCAGCTCAAGATTTAGCCCCTACTAGCTTCCACTACCATCAAGTGCATCTTCTACCATCTTCCTTCCATTGAGTGAAAGAAGTGCTACCGCTTTCATAATAATTTCAACCAAATCCAAACGTCAAAGAATTTCTTTATTCCATTTAAATAAATCCATCATCAAGTTTTTTTAGCCTTTTAAATTAAAATACTCTAGCTGGGCAAAGTGGTGCACACCTGTGATTCTAGCATTCAAGAGGCTAAGGCAGGACTGCTGCAAGTTCAAGGCCAGCCTGGACTACAAAAGTGAGCTCCAAGCCACGTGGATTACACACCTGTAATCCCAGCACTAAGGAAGCTGAGGCAGGAGGATCGTTGTGAGTTTATGACCAGCCTGGGCTACAAAGTGAGTTCAAGGCCAGCCTGCACTGCACAGCGAGACCCTGTCTCAAAAGAGGAAAAAAAAAAAAAAAGTGAGCTCAAGGTCAGCCTGAATGTCATAGCGAAACCTTGTCTCAAAAAGACAAAATAAAATACTCTAACATCAACATATCCGCAGGTAGAATCTAAATTGAGACAGAGGGTATCAGGAGCTAGCAAGACAACTTTGTGTGACAACACTACTCTCAAATTGTAAAGGTTTCAGTACTTACTAATATATTTTTCTCATGGATTCCACAATATAAATGTGCATAAATCTTAACAAAAATGTATACTATTTTGGGTAAAAGTCTCCATTTAACATTAAAGTTTAAAAATCAATTAATCAGGGGCCTGGGATATAGCTCAATGGCACAGCGCCTGCCTGGCGAAGACAAGGTCCTGAGTTTGATTCCCAGTACCCCCCCCAAAAAAAAACAATTAATTACTTCTAACTAAAAGTGTAAATGCTATGTTATAGCCTACCTACCCTCTACACTGCAAATAAGTGCTTTTAAAAAACTGTTATGAAGAATGGAAAAAATATTTAAAAAAAAAAAAATCTACCAATTCTGTGAGGAAACCCATTACTGTAGATTTAAATCATCAATCTAAATAAACAAATGAAAAGGATACAAATCCCTCCTCTAGTAACTGTTTAAAATATTGCTTAATAATTTGACAAAAAATTAAGACTTTGTACACAGTTCATCTTTCTAGTATATCAGTAATCAAATAGATTTAATAAACACGTACAGTTCCAGAAAGGACATCATGGGGGCAACAGTTGAGAAGATGGCTCTTGCATACTCTGTCGTCACTGAATTTGATTCGCTGACGGGTAGTGTCTCCTGTAATATAGAAAAGTTAATAACATACAAGGTTAGACAACAGGAAAGTAATTATTTTCTGAAAGCCCTAGTTTCACTAGCTTTTTATGTGTGGTTATATACACACACATTTATAAATCAGGTCAAGAGGGATTAGCTTTTTTATAACATCCTATAGAAAAACTACTTTAGACAACATGCAGTTGCAGTATGTGTACTGCACATGTAATTCAAACAGTCAAAGTGGGAAAGCAATGCATTCTGTTAAATAGAATACTTCAGGAAAGCATAGGATTTTAGAGCAGGAATGGACCTTGAAGTTTATGAAGTCCAACTCCTTCATATTGCAGATGAGGAAAACTGAGGCCCCAAGAGGTTAAAGGATTGCAGCAGACCCACTAAGAGAGTTTCTACTGGAATACAATGTTCCCTTCTTGACAGTAAGCATTGATTTATTTTGTAATTATTTACATTAATTGGAAAACATAAAAAGTAATCTTGCAAACATTGCATACACACTGCGAATCCCCACTGAACCCCAGACGCCATTTCTTCCACTATTTTGTTCCAGCTGAAGTGTCTCCCTTTTGCTGCTGGGAGGAGTTAGAGAGGGTAGAATAACGCATTTAAGAGCGTACAAACCTGGAAGAAGGACTTACACACCAGTCAAACAAAGGCACATTGCCTAAATGAAATGTTAACTTTCTAATGCCTCCAAAGGTTCCACAGCTCCAAGTTTTATGTGGTCTGTGCTATATATTGCCAAACGGGGTACATTTACATTTATTCTGTCTTCATATAAAACAAAACACCTCCTAAGCAACAGAAGCATCCAACCTGCTTATCAAACACCGTATCTACTCAAAATTTTAAAGAATCTAAGAAAAAGAAGGTGACTAGCTCTAATAAAATATAGATGTTACAATTTTTTGCTTATAATCTCTGGGGCGGGGAATTCATAAGGATGTTTCCTCTTTCTATATAAAATGATAAGCCCTAAAAAATGGTGTTTTATTTTAGCCTTAAATGGGTATCATCATTAATGAATGAAAACCTACTGGTGAATTACTGAAGCAAAACTATTGGTACCAAGAGATCATAAATACCTCCACAGCTGACAATGCCTGGAGCACTCCAAAAACTTTCATCTAGGAAATGATTCAATCATTCAAATCATTTGTCTTTTCACACGTAACAAAAAGGTTAAAATTTCGTCTTTCAAGTACGCTTATATTGAAGAGCTTAAATTCCAAGAAAACACTGTGGGGTAAAATTTTGTTCAAACTGTTTTAACTTGGTTAAAAATATTTTAAGAATATTCTACAGGTATATATTAAAAAATTTACAGCTAAAATGATAGCTTCAGAGCAGTTCAACAATAGGTTTTCTAGAGGCTAGTCTCTAGTAGGTTATTTTTTGACACAATTTGGAATAATCCATTTAGTGTTCACGCCTGCTACTATAATAAAGATTATTTTGATGGTCCCTTTTTCCTTTTAAACACAACTGCTTTTGTTCCACATTCATTAACACATCTGAAAAGTTAGTGATAACTCACGGCTCGGCGAATGCGGGGCCTTTCTGACACTCCCTTGCAGATTGAAGTAGGCAGGCATAGATACATTGAACCTTTACAAATAAAACAAGGGGCCAGATTGTTCAGTTTGTATAGAATAGACTCTGCCAGCAATTTCAATACAGCATCTAGAAGTACATGTTGACTGAAGATTCTTGTATATGAAAACAAAAGTGAACAAAATCAAAGTGTATTAATTTTTTTATAATATTAATTTAACAAGTGTAACCCTAGAGAAGATACCTAACCGCAAGTTAAAGTTCAAGGCCAACTGAAGTTTTAAAAAAAAGTTTCCTTAGAAAGTATATTTATCAAAACTATTAAGTACCTCAACTTTATGTTAAAATGGCACTGAGATAAGTTCACACCAGAATGTCCAAGCTACGTAGGAGGGGCTTTCTGTTCCCTATCACTTAAGGAAAAAGAATTTTTTTGTTTTAAATCTGTACCCTAATTATGATAAGGACTTTAAAAGTGATAAATTTTTTAAACTAGGAAAACAAAAAAATCTTACATACCCAGGAGTCCCCTTGCTACAAGTATCTAAGTTCTTTGGCAATACAATAGTGCTTGGTAAAACTTATGACTCAAGGGTATAAGCTTAGAATAGGGGGATAAGGCCTTAGAATAAAATGAAGACTCACAAAGTTTTAATAATCAAACATTTACTAGAGTAGGGTGACTTTTGCCTAAGAAATTACATTAAATCTAACACTAAGGTATATGTGTCCTGAAGACACACTATCAGCCAAAATATGAACTGCAAATATGAGTACAGCAAAGAGTAGCCCTGATAAGCTTTTTTAAGGAGAAAAGCAAGTCTACAATCAAAAGACACTTAAAAATAACTCCTCACTGCAAAGTAAATGGCTATTCCATAAACATCTTTTCTAGAGGCTAGCAAACACAATAAAAGGGCCATCGAATATCAACCATTATAGAAATTCTTAAAACAATGAGATAATAAACCTAATAATTCAAACACAGAACTACTGAGCAAGGGACTTAGCAAGTGAGGATCTGTTCCTTGGTATGTTAAAAAGTTCTATTTAAAAGACTTTAAGGTTAACATTTTAATACAATTTGGCAACAATGTAGTATTTAATACATTTATACAGGTTTATGCCATAAGTGTAATTTGGTTAAACATAGAATTTTAAAATAAAAATATTGGTAATTTTGGCTTCTGTCAAAATATCTGGCCCAAACCATGTTTTTCAAAAGAAACTAGCTAAAACAGCACCCCTTAAAAAAAAAAAAAAAAGACTACAAAAGGAACAAATATGAAAGAAATCTCCTTGTAACATAAGGAGATATCTTAAGAACTCAATGCACTTCATATTTGGTTTTTGGGGGCATATAATCACATAAAAATAACCTAAACTGTGTAAGCCACTACCCTAAAAAACTGCTCATATAGCATCTAAAAAAATAAACTATGGGAGAAAAATTGCCCTGTTACACTGACATTGGCTCCAAATCACAGAATCCAACCTGTTAGGGATTCTCTATGCCAGGCAATGGTGTTATGGACAGCATAAGACAAACACTGCTCTATCCCCCAAGGAGCCCACATTTTGGTACAGCAACAGAATACATAATTAACAATTAGTGTGAAATGGGTGTGTTGAAGAGATAGTACTTAAAGTAATTTTAAGACCCCAATGACCATCACCATCAACAACCGGAGAGGAGGAGAAAGGCTTCATGTAGTAAGTAGAAGCCAAAATTTGAAAAATAGCTAAAGACTTAGAGCAAAGGTAAAGAAAAGAATATTCCACACAGAAGAAGTATCTTTGACAAAGCTGATAGGCAAGCAGGTGTGGGAACAGTAAGTAAAACATATTTGGCTTTGGCAAATGGCTTCATGTAGGGGAACAGCAAAATTGAGGCCAGAATAACATTCTAGAAGTAAAATTTAATGTCTTTATTTTTTAATCCAGTTAGCATACAGACAAAAGTTTTTTAAAAATTTTAATGGAGCAGAAATTAGGCCAAGTTATTCAAGTCAACAACAAAAAAGTTGTCCTACCTACACATACATGGTGGACTCTGTCCTATAACCTCCACAATAATTAGGCTTTGCAGGTACTATAATGCCAAGTTTTTAGAATTAGAAATTTGATTCACAACTTTGGCAGCCAAAGAGCATTTCATTTGAATAGAAGCATCAAAAAAGGTCTATTAATCTATTAATACTTCTTATCCAAGAAACTATCCTCAAAGTTACAACTCTCATCTCCCTCTTTTGCTCAACCCTTTAGGACATCATGAATTACAACTCTTATTTGAGAACACTTGAGTCATAGGTATACAATAAAAACTGGCATCCTTAGTATTTCTGCCCAGGTCTTTCACCAACATAATAAAGCCTGAGGTGGTACTGAGTCAGACAGCTTCACTTAGGGAATACAAACAGGTCAATCTAAAAAGAGAGCTCCTGTCCAAACTACTCAACACCTCTATTCTCAAAATCTCCTTCAATCTCTTGGGAGGGAAAAATAACACCATTATATGTAGTAATACTGCCTTTTACGGTCCTGCCTTTTCTGAAACTGACTTAAATTTTACAGTTAACACTTAAAACCTTAACCTAGGTGGTATCATTGTACAAGGTGCATGCTATTTTCCAGATACCCACCCCCCTCCCAGTCACCACCCACCCTCTCCCACCCATACAAACAATAACCAAATTAACTTTCATAGATTTAGGTGCTATTTTAAAAACATCAAAATTTTACTTTACCCATTCTCTCCGATGCTCCCTGTATTTTTTTAAGCTGTGAGTGGATGACCATGCTATGTGATCAACAACTGTGAAGGCTAAGCAAAAGTGAACTGAGTTTAGTATTATAATTTCAAAAAAACCTTAAAGTTTGTAATATTTGACATATTTAATATATGCAGAATCCTATCTTACTGCATATTATCAGGCACTAAAGGCAAGCAATTTATAAAGACAGTCATTTCTTTTGTACAGAATTATAGCTTAGCTTAGGGAAAATAAAGAGAAGAAATGATAACAGCACATGAAGCAATGGAAGCATCCCAAGTCTATAAATGAGACCAAGGAGAGAGTCCCACATTTTCGAGTGTTAACAACCAAACCCCTCCCCAAAGACAGACATTTTAGGGGCCAAATGTCACAGTTGGTTTGAAACAAAGTAGGTTTTTCCCTCTGAAGATCCATATCCCTTCAGTGATAGGAAAGCTAGACCTAAAGAGAGAAGTATAGAATTGAAGCTTAAAGCTCTGGTCTCCCTGACCCCTTAAAACCTCAAATGTAGGGAAATGTTCCTCTCTTATTACCAATTCTTCCAATATGTGGGGACTACACAAAGACCCATGGCCAGTTTCTACTCTACTCCAGGGCACAGAGACCTTAAGAAATGCACAAGTAAACCCCTCATGTGCATCCAAGCAGGTGAGAACTGCTATCTAGTGACTACTACACTAAGAAACCAGTCTGGTCGTCTTTACACTTCCCTCACACTTCCTTACCAACTGCACTAACTGTACTACCTTTGTTGTCTCTTTAGACTCTACCTATACAAACCTTTTATAGGCAACCTTTAAAGGAAAAAAAAAATCTTACTACTCTTTTATTCCTTGCTGCCTTCCCACTGAATATATACAGTCTACCTCACTGTATATTTAAGCAGTTCAACATGCAGGGTTCATTTCATAAAGAGGACTCTCTGCCATGTCTTAATACAACTACAAATGCTTTGAAAACATTTTACAGGTTGATATGTTATACTGCTCAGACATATACTTATTATGAGTGAAGACAGTTGCCTATCAAATGATTTTTTTCTAAATTTACAGTGGTGCAGAGTAACAATAGATACTTTCCTGACCTCCAAAAAATGCAAACAAAAAGATACTACACAATTCACAAAGGCTATCCCTCTTAATCCTTTGGTTCACATGGTCCTATAGGTTTGTAATACTATCCCTGCCATAATCTCCATGAAAAGCTCAACATTTTAAATACAATGCTCATTACAGAAAAACTTCCCAAAAGAAGTTCATCTTTGTTGGATCTGATCAAATATTAATGTCTTTAAAGTTTAAAAAAAAAATCCAGCCTTCGGGTCTATGAAAATCCATGTAAGAAAATTATAAGCTAGTTGCCAGGGATATAGCTCAGTGTATCAGTGCCTGCCTGGCAAGTGCAAGGTCCAGAGATCCATTCCCAGTACAAAAAAAAAAAAAAAAAGTAAATTATAAGTGAGTGAGACTGGGAAATACCCTGGGTAGGAGAAGAAAAAGTGTGTAGGTCTTTAAGAGCTAACAGAATAGACATAATGGGGATGTGCAAACAGAAACACTAAAGTAGCTATGGTCTAAGGCTCTATTCACCCTGCCACAAACCTATCTTGTCTCATTATACAAGCAGAGTCTCACCATCTGGCAGGAATTGAGGCTATCATTATTTCTGGGGGGACTTTCTTCTCTGAGATTTAAGAGAGACACTACGAAAGCCTGAATATTTATTTAAGCATTAAGTTTAAGGTTATACAGAATTTAAGATAGTATGTCATAGAAAAGCACAACCTGCTCAATTTTACGTTTGGATGCTTGCAGAACTGCAATTCTGATGGTTATACCTGTATTCTGGGTATCTGGTACTGCCCTCCTATTATAGGGTTTTCCACATACAAAATTAGAGGTAATGAAAGCTATCATTGGCTATGAAGAAAGAATTGAAAAGAATCAAAGAAAAAGTGACTGGCTGACTTCTCAAATTATCTACTAAAAAAGACTGATAGTATCAGCTGTTGACAGTGATAAAAAACAAGGAAAGTCTCCCTAAATCTAAAACCAACAAAGGAATGGAAAAGAGAATACTAAAAGATGTAAGTGACAACCTAATGATAAAAAAAGTTAAAATGAAAAACAGATTACCATGAAGGAGACGTTAGCCTTAAAAATTAAAATAACATAGCAGAAATATTGTGCTACCCTGAATACACAGCAAATTCACAAAAGAGTTGTCTCGAGGGAAGGACTAAGACAGTGAAGGGAAACACAAGGGACTTTATTTGTAATGCTTTATTCACTTCTTAGAATGTGTCAGAGTGTAAACATCTGTTCACTTAAGTCTGATTATACCCTGCACTTTTTTTTGAGTACTAAAAATAGAACCCAAGGTCTCATGTATGCTAAGCAAGTGCTCTACCACTCAACTACATCCCTGGGTCTCACTAAATTGTCCAGGCTGGCCTCAAGCTTTCAATCCTCCTGCCTCTGTTTCCCAAGTAAGTGGGATTATAGGCCAGCACCAACACACCAGGCTCCTTCATAGTTTTTTAAACACTTTATTTGATATCAGAACCTTATAGCAATATCACAGGATGCATTGCTTAAAAATAAACATAACTGCATAAATCTCCATTCCCCGTAACACTTTTGGTCCCTCTAGGATTATTTTATTACAGAGTCAAGAGGATAGAATGTATCCATAATTCTAAGGAAAGGAATGACAAAAGAAACTCAACAATCTGGAAATATTATATTACTGTTATCAATAATTACTATACCCTAAGACACATCAACCAACATATACATCACTGGGGGAAGTATTCTTCTAATACCGTGGGCAAATCAAACTGTAACACAAGAACGTTCACACTAATAATAAATGGTTTCTAGACTTAGGCTGGGGTTAGGGTCAGCTTTCCTAAGTATCACGCCCTGCTCTGTTCCCCTGTCCATAATGCAGAATCATAGCCTCTCTCCCTCAGTTTCTTTTACTTCTTTGTCTGTTTTGCTTGTTCCTTTTTTGAGACAAGGTCCTGCTGTGTAGTTCAGGCTGGCCTTGAACTCACTATTAGCCGAGGCTGACCTCGAATTCACATTGATCCTCCTACTTTAGCCTGCTGCTAAACTGCTGGGATTACAGGAGTGTGCCACCATGTCCAGCTCCTCTCTCTCAATTTCTATTCCAGAATTCTCTTCACCCTGTTCTGTGGAATTGGTTAATGAAAACCCATAGCACCAGTGGTTACCACGGAGTAAAACACTGAAGGAGAGGTAAGAAATCAAGCTAAACCAGGTAATCTGACACTGATGATCTCTTAAATCTCTGTCTCATGAACCTTTATGCTGGCTAATCACTTTTTTTTTTTTTCTGGCTAATCATTTTTACTCAGAAGTTTGGGTATATACTGCTCAACAACTCTCTTCTCAACTTTCCTTAATAATACCTACAACAGCGTTTCCAAAGTATGGGATTTACACAACAGAAATTGAGGGTTACGTGATTTCATCAAGACGTTTTAAATACTCAGTAAAAAAGTTATTATGATTATGTCACAAAAGAAATTTCTATCTGGCAATATCTGTATTTGATATACCTCACAAACTAATGCATAGAAAACATTAAGTGACAAGAGTCATTAACTTAAATTTTCAGAAAGTGAGTTAAAAGATATCAAAGAAATAGAAAACCGTAAAAAAAAAAAAAAAAAAATCTAGTAAAGATAATGTATGACTAACATTTGGGAAACGTTTATTCTAGACCTATGTTTCTCAAAATTTAATGTGCATCAGAATCACTTAAAATACTTTTTTTTTTTTTTTTAAATAGGGTATCACTATGTAGTTTGGGCTGGCCTCAAACTGAGAGCAATCCTGCCTCTGCCAGCAATCCTGCAGGGATTACAGGTATATGTCATCATGCCCAGCTGGTGGAATACTTCTTCTTTTTTTGTTTTTCTTCCGGTACCAGGAATCAAACTCACGACCTTAAGCTTGCCAGGCAGGCACTGTGCTGCTGAGCTAAATCCCCAGCCCTGGAATACTTCTTTTTTTTTTTTTTTTTTTT
>NW_004955494.1:3703050-3712514 GCF_000276665.1 Chinchilla lanigera
GTTTTTCTCCGGTACCGGGAACCGAACTCACGACCTTGCGCTTGCCAGGCAGGCGCTTTTGCCGCTGAGCTAAATCCCCAGCCCCCTGGAATACTTCTTAAAACAGATTGCTGGCCTCTTCTCCAGAACTTGGATTCAGCAGGTAGGCCCAAACTTTGCATTGCTAATTAAGCTAACAGGTGATACTGAGGTTGCTGGTTTGGGGACCTCAGTAACCTATAGTCATTCACAAGCTCTTTTTTTAAAAGGTAAAGAAACATCTCAGGCTTGCCAGCCATATTACTCTATAATTATTCAACTCTGCTGTGTGTAAGGTAAAGCAACCACGGCAGAAGGTAGATGAGTGAGCATGATCATGTTCCAATAGAACTTTATTTACAAAAAGCCAGTAGCCACAGAACCAGCCCCTTACCTAAAATATACCCTCAAGCAATTGAACAAGGTATATTGCATTACCTAACAGTGGCACAGAACGTAGTACAGAACTTGGTACTCTATATGGCACATACTACCCACTACCTACTTCTAATGAAAAGCAAAAGTCTGGAAGTTTGACTCTGAAAGAGCTAATTAATGTCTACAGAAATCTGAGATTTCGAGCTGGGTGTGCCTGTAATCCTAGCACTCTGGAGGCTGAAGCAGGAAACTTGCTGTGAGTTGGGGCAGCGTGGGCTACATAAAGAGTTCAAGGCTAGCCCAAACTACATAGTGAGACCTTGTCTCAAAAAAAAAAACCAAAAAACAGAAATCCAAGATCTCAACAAAAAATAAAAACAAAACACTTTACCATATTCCAACACATGACAACAGATTCAGCAAAGGCAGCTAGTTAACCAAATTCTGTTCACACTGAGTCTAACAGATCAAACATCAGTTGTACATGGTTCACAACTAAATTTAAACCTCTAGATCACAATACTGTTTTATAGAAAAAATAATTTTTAAAAGACTTTTGTCTAGCCACTGTTAAATAGCAAAACGACATTTACTCAGTTGTCTGAACTATGTTATTTTCTTCAATTTCTCAGTCGTAAGTTATTCAGTTAAAAACACGGGCCGCTTTTCTCTCTCATAGTGGCTTGCTCTAACCCTGCAGACTGTGCTTCTTTTCCTTGTACTTGGCCCAAACTCATTCTCCAGACCCCGTTTCTTTTCCTACCTTTAATAAATCTTTGCTACTGTTAAAAACAAAAACATGAAGCTGTAGACAGTTTCAGTTTTTACAAACCACTTTTCTCTCAATAATCTTACAACACTGATTAAATGATTTTGACCTTGTCTTCCAATCTGTACCCTAGCAGCTGCCGATGCATAAAAATTTAAATAAAAACAAAAATGAACCTGTATAACAATGCTAAAGCCCCAAGGTTCCTCTCAGAAACTTATCCTTTTACTCTCTCACTCCTTCCCCAGCAACCTACTGCAACTTCCTTCAATATCTCAGTCTACAATTTCTTAGTAGACTGATTGAATTGGATAGAACTGTGCTATTTCCTCAAAAGCTATATACTACTGAGCTGTAAGAATTCAGTGTATTTCAAGCACCTTTCTCAAATCCCACTCCTAAGAACTATCTGTCTCAACTTACCTAGCCTTGCCCCCAGACTTACTAACCTTCAGTTTTAAGCCATCTGCCTATCTTCTCAGTCTCACTCCCTCCATGAACCCTTGACAACTTCAAGCTTCAAGGCTTACATGAAACACTTGTTATTGAACACTGACTCAATAACCCTGATCTCAACCTAGGGGACCTACTTGCCTCTGAACTCCTTGTCCTCAAAAATACAACTCACTTCAACATCCTACTAGACTTTCAAAGTATTACTTCCTGCTTATAGAGCTTCTGTAAACACAGGCAAAATAATTTTCTTTGTTTTTTTGGTTTGTTTTTGTTTTGTGATGCTGGGGATCAAGCCCAGGGCCACACACATGCTAGGCAAGGGCTCTACAAACCTTTTTTCTTTTCTTTTCTTTTTTTTTTTTTTTTTGAGACAGGCTCACTATGTAGCTCAGGCTAGCCTGAAACTCATGGCCATCCTCCTGCCTCAGCCTCTTGAAGGCTGAAATTACAGGCATGTGCCACCACACCTAGCTAGAATTTCTTACAGTTAAAGAACTTTTTTTTGTCTTGAGACAAGGTTTCCATATGCAGTTCAGGCTGACCTTGAGCTCACTTTGTAGCCCATGCTGGTCTCAAACTCGCATCGATCCTCCTGCCTCAGCCTTCCACGTGCTGGGATTACAGGTGTGCACCACTGAACCCGGCTAGTTAAAGAACTTACATGCTCTAACAAAAAAAAAAAAAAAAAAAAAAAGAACTTATATGCTCTAGACTAAGATATATCCCATTATTACGTCAAAAATGTGTGCTTTTACATTAATGGCTACGCCTCCTTCACTTAAAATGAATGATCCAAGTGGAATAAAAGAATGGCTTATAACTGACCGAGAAATAAGATTATTATGTTAATGAGAGAAAATTGAGAAAGATCATTTAATGTTGATGACAAGTCAAGGAACACAGGTTACAGTAAAGATGATTCCATAAAGAAGAAAACCCACTGAAGAAAGCACAACCACTTGTACAAGGCCGTGGGTTCAATGCCAGCAGCACAAAAAAAAAAAAAAAAAAAAAAGGAGAGAGAAAAAAACACTACTTCAATCTTTGATGAAATAATTTCAATGGTATAAGTCAGGTATTACTAAACTTGTATTAGGAACAGGTAAAGTACTTTCTAAACTTATTTTCCTAGGTATTTCCTGAATAAAGTTTCACAAACAATGTAACTTCAGCAGGACTATGTTTATAGCCTCTATTAATCACAGAAGTGTATCACACATTTTAGTAATATTACCACTAAACACAGCTAAAATCATCTGAAAGCTGTAACTTGCCAAAACTAGTCTCTAACCACGGACAATTGATGGTGCTATAAGATTCCTATAGTCTACCTTTGTCTATAGGTTTTGAGGGTACACTATCATTGCTTGGCTGTTTTATCCTCAAGAGATGATCTCTGCTCCCATTCAAAGCAGTGAAAAAATATGAGCCCTTGGAACAACCCTCTGTAAACTTCCTATCTCTAAATTTAGGATTTTACTTAAACCCACCATTTTGTTTCATTCCTAATCCCTAGAACCTTCCCAGGCCTTTCTGGGATCAGGCCTAGACAGAAGATTCTTATAACCAAACTACGTTGGCAAAAGGGGTTTCATTTAGACATCCTTGCAAATAATGCAAACTAGTCAAAATGATCAGTCTGTATGAGGGCTCTTGATTTTTCCTATGTGGCTCCTCCTTACTATTAAATAGAATATGTTCAAGGAAAAGAATCTCGTTTTACTAATGCTAATAACTAAAACAAAAGGCATTTATAAAATGTAATGAACCTTAAACTCAAGATAAATTATTTGTTAACATCTACTTTTGGTTCCTCCCTTTAAAAAAAACTTTGACATTTTTTAGTATAACAGGAAATTTAGTTTCCCATAACAAATTACAGATTTAACTTGAGGCAAAAAAGGTTAAGTGACTTACCCAAGGTTACAATTAGAGACCAGGTCTCCTGAATCTCAGCCCAGTGCTCTTTCCTTAGCCCATGATGCCTTATTAGAAAAATCCAAATACAGTCAGACCCCCAGTTACATGGGTATGAGTTACACTGATTCACATATACAAACTTTATATAGTGTGACCAATGTTTCAACTCACGCGGTACCCTGCTTCCATTTATGCAGTATGCCAGGCATCGGCACGATTTTCAGTGGCACACAGGCGGTTGCCACCACCAGGGCCCTAGGCAAAATTGCAAAGAAGGCAAAGTTTGTCTTTGGCCCTCCCACCTCCCTTATGCATTCCTCTCCCACCTCCTAGTTGCACCCCTGCCCAACCACCCAGCACCATCATGCTGCCCTCCGACTGCCAAAGGCCCCCACTTGCACCACTCACCAAACTGTCTCTCTGAATATGCCCAGTGATCCCAAACTACCTCTCCCTGCCACCAAAATTCCTATTCCTGAGGATTCCAGTGACACTTAACTACACAATTAACTGACTGAAATAATTCAAGATAAGATACAACAGACTTACACCTCCAACTTTATAAAAGTACTAATTAAAAACTGCTGGAAAGGGAGGGGAGAAGATATTTTTTAGAAAAGGGGAGCAACATGTTCCCAGAGCCACAGAACGCAAAAGCCACTTCAGATTCTTTCAGATAGGACACTAAATGTTGAGGGGGTTACTGCCACCTTGAGCTCTACTATACAAAAGCAGATTGGCGTTTTACAGTCTCTCAGATTAAAAATAAGTAAGTAACAATGGACAAAGCTGTCTGAAATGCCCTCCTTACCTACCTTTTCCATCTCTCTCCCACCTCCTGCATCCCCATTTCCACCTCTTAGAGCCAACGACACCCAACAGCACCCCCATAAGCTGTTCGTGTCCAATACAAGGCTTCTCATTACATGGTTTCAAATTACACGGTGTTATCCAATGATGTGTCCAAGCTCCCCTATCCCTGGATAACTTGAAGGTGACTGCTAAAAAAGAATAATCCTAATTAAATTTCCTGAATTTTAAATTCAAATACAAAAATTCATTAAATATTTAATGAGAAGGAAAAGAATTATACTGATTCTTACATTGTAAAATAACTAATTTAAGTATCTAAAACAATTCTTTTCCTTGAAAGTGGTATGTTGCTTACTTCTGACCCAATGCAGCAATAAAACTCCAGTCATTTCACCTAAATACAGTAGTATGGTGGGCTGGTAAATGTGAGTTTATTTATAAATCCTCTATATCTGGAGGTTAAAAAAAATCCAGTAACATGTAGGCGGGCATGGCGACGCATGCACATAATCCCAGCCCTTGGGAGGCTGAAGCAGGAGGATCTCCATGAGTCTGAGGCCAACCTGGACTACAAAGAGAGTTCAGGGCCAGCCTGAACTACAAATCGAGAACCTGTCTCAAAAAAAAAAAAAAAAAAAAAAAAAAAAAAAATCCAGCGGACATAAAATATGTAAATTTATTTGTATACAAAGCAGAATGGATCTTAAGAAATCCAGCTTTCTACTGGGAATACACAAGCCAGAACACATATATGCAACACATATATGCATAAATATTAGTTCAGTTTTGCAATACTAGATGACCTGTCTAGTATGGAAATATATCAGGTGATGGTTATCTTCATCTTCATTACCCTTCCAGTAATTAGAGGAAATCCAGCCCGGCACAGTGGCATGAGCCTGTAACCCCAGCACTCCTGTGGCAGAGGCAGGAGGATCGCCGCAAGTTCAAAGCCAGCCTGGGCCACAAAGTGAGTTCAAGCACAGCTTGGACTACCTAGCAAGACCCTGTCTCTCTGCAGAAGGTATCAAAAACAGTATCCATCAAGGATTAAAAGGATCATGATTTCTATAATTATTATAAGCACTGCCAAGTGCAGAGGTACATGCCTGTAATTCTAGCACTTGGGAGACTGAGGAAGGACTGCTAAGACTTTGAGGTCAGGCTGGGCTACATAGTGAGTTCAAGGCTGGTCTGAATTACATGGCAAGACCCTGTCTCAGAAAAGAAAAAGATGGCTTATTCTGTTCGAATTCTGGATGACACTTCTACCCAATATCCTCTCTTCATGTTGTAAAAGAAGCAATATTAAGACATGTTGCAGTTATAAACCATTCTTATCTAACCATAAAAAATGATTAACTGTTAAAAAGTTTCTCCATTGAGCCCCACCCCACTGGGGATTGAACCCAGGTCCTCTGCACTGAGCTACATCCTTAGCCTTTTTTTTTTTGAGACACAGTCTTGCTAAATTGTCCAAGCTGAGTTCCAAGTTGCTATCCTCCTGCCTCAGCCTCCCATTGTGCTGGGATTACAGGCATGCACCCATACACCCCGATGACATTTTTAATTAATGTTAACTTTCAAAGGTTTACTACACAAATAAAATTCATTTTCTTCCCTGCCTTTTTCTCCTCTCTACACAACCACGGACTGCCCATCTACACCTATTTGTCTATATGTTCCCTAAAGGGGTCTTTAAAAAACCGAAACCCCTTGAAATGCCAGTCAATATGCATTGCTAGAACACTGGAATTCAATAAAGTTTTTGTAGCCTCATATATTTTGCTGCAAAGCCCTTAAGCAAATTATAAAAGCTACTGGTACAAACTAAATTTAAGTAACTTTTCTAAACCAAGCAATTTAAATAACTTGTCAAGAAAAAAGGCACTTAAACGGCTAAGAAACTATTTTTCCAAGCAAGCAACATATAAAAACAATTAAGCATTTTGCTCAAGTACTGAACTAGACCTTCCCTCCAAGTTGGAATGGATTTAAGCTGAATTTGAAAGAGTACGTTACGACTTATCATCATGAGAACAGGAACAGCATTTCATCATTTTACTTAAAAATTCTCTTTATGACAAAGGATAATCCAACACGTCGTGGCTTTCTACACAGACTCTAAGCTAAGTGCCTAAAAAGCTCTTTGTTTCCCTCAATTCTACTTCACTGGGCATCAAATTTCCAAAATGGTTCTATTTGGGGCGCATGCAAGATTTGTCAATATTTACTGAACAAAGCCTCTATTAAATTGTCTAACAAAATGGAGGTCTCTCGGAAAAACAGGCCATAACATTTTTCTTTTCACAAAATGGGGCCAAACACACCCACTTCAAGAAACCATGGTTTGGGTCAGATTTTCCATAAAAATGGTTGATTCCGTGGGGCTTCACGGTGCATCTCCGGGACGGGGCTGGCAGTAAAGATCTCCTCCAGACCCAGGAAGGGGGTGGGTGGGGGCTCTTTCTGGAATACTCTGGAGGGCCGCCGCGAGAGATGATCCCAAAGCTCCGGTTTAAGGAACTACATCGGGGCGGAGGCCTTAACGGTCCGCAGGTATCTAATCGGCTGCAAACCGTGCCGCCCGACTACGCACGAGAGACGTGGGCTCTCCCATCCCAGCCAAGTCAACAGTAACAGCACAAACTCTCCTTTCAGCCCCCAGGCCCCGCCTCGCCCCATTGGCAGCAGTTCCCGCCAATCCGCACGGTCACCGCCCCCAAGCCCGCCTGCCAAGCTCCGATTGGATGGGACGGGAGCCGGGGCCCTCGTGTTACCAATCTGGGAGCCCCTTACTCAACCGCACGCGCGCGCCCAGGTGCGCCCTCGGACCCCCTCCGTCGTCGGCCCGTCCCCTCCCCCACCCCCAGGGCTCTGGCAGAGGCTTACCGTCCCGGGAGGTGCCCATCAACTGGTCCAGCATCGCGCGCATCTGGGCCTGCGCCGACATGGCGGCGGCGTAGAGGGCGGACGGGCGGGGGTGGGGCGCAGACCGGGCCCCTTCGGGCGGGGGGATGAGGGGTGGGGGCAGGGGGAGGTGCGCTGCTGTCTCGGTGGCCGCCGCCGCCGCCTCGAGGCCTGAGGAAAGGGAGCCGGCAGGGCCGCGGGAGCGTCCGGGCTGCGCTCCTCACGACGACGTGTACGTGGAAGACGGCAGCCTCCGAAAGCGCCCCTCGTGTCCGCACTCTCCGTCCTGTTCCAGGGACAGAAGCGACACGGGCTAAGCAAGCTCTCGCCTCCAACACCGCCACCCGCCAGAAGCCGTCAGCCCCCCCCCTCGGCGCTGACGCCGCTCGCCGCCACCGTCGCCGCGGCGGGGGCGCGCACGCTCCTCGCGCTGAGCCGTTTCCCGCGGGGGCTGCACCAACTGGCGTCCAACCGCCGTGGCTCCGCCCGCCCCGCCCGGGAGGGGCTCCGCCCTAACGGCTCGCGGGCGCGTGCACGTGCGCGCCCCGCCCCTTCCGAAGGGTCTCGCGAGATTCTCGTTCCTCCGCCCACTGGGGTGGCTCTGGCCTGAGGCGCCAAAGCCGGTGCTGGGGCGGGGGTGGTCTCTCTGTGTCCGTCGGCAGGCCGCGCTGGCGCCCCCAAACCCGCCGAAGGGAGTGTGCGGAGCTTGGCCCCCGGGGAGTAAGCAGAAACCAGGCCAGCTCGGCCTAAGGGTGGCGCGGGCGTCTTCCGACGGTGCTCGCCGGCAGCTGGCCGCGGCGGCACGGTCGGACCGCGGTGCGTGGCCACAGGGCCGCGGCCATCAGCCCGGACCTCACGCCGGCCTCGCGCGGCGACGCCCCGCGCACCTGGCCGCTTGGGAAGGGCAGACCTCGGCCAGAGCCTTTGCTTGGCGTTTACAAACTTGATAAAATACGAACTCTTCAAGATGGGATGTGGAGCCGGGTGTGGCGGCGCTTTCGCGTAATCCTAGCAGTCTGGGAGGATGAGGCAGGAAGAGCACACGTTCAAGCCTGGGCAATTTAACGAGACCCTGTTGTAATTTAAAAGGGCAGGTTGCAGCTCTGTGTGAAAGACTTGGGCTCAATCCCGATTTACTAGGCAATAGTACAAAAGAAAAAGAAACGAGGATACTTTCTAGATACTTTGAAATGAAATAATGGCAGAAAGTTTTGCTACATTGTAATTATATATGCTTCGGCTTGGGGTTTATAATTCCTGGCTAATGCACTGTCAAAATTCAACATGAGGACCTGGGCATGTGGCTCGGTAGTGCTTGCCTAGCATATGTGAGGTTCTGTGTTCGATCCAGCACCACAAAAATAATAACATACTATCCAGATCACATTTAATGCATATTGGATCAATAAAAGTTTTAGTCTTATTTTCAATAATTAACAAAAATAGTTTTTCTCCAGTTATTTAGAGGACTCAAAATACTAACCAATTCCAAATACTAGGAATATCATTCTGTGAAAACTGATTTAGAATAACACATAAAGCCGGGTGTGAAGGCGCACGCCTATAATCCCAGGACTCGGGAGGCTAAGGCAGGAGGCTCGCCATGAGTTCGAGGCCAGCCTGCACTACTTAGTACGACCCTGTCTCAAAAAAAAAAAAAGTTGAATAGCATGTAAATCTACTAATTACAGTATTATAGCAGGGGATGGTGTCACAGGCCTGTGCTCCCAGATTCTCAAGAGGCTGACACATGAGAATGGCAAGGTTGAGATCTGGCAAAAAAAAAAAATGCGGTGTAACTTGGTGCTAATCTGTTCATCTGGCATGTACAAGGCCCTGGGTTCAATCACCAGTACCGCAAAGGTCCTGAAAGGAGGCACCATTATATGCAGAATATTATCCTGAGAAAGTATGCTTAAGGGAATACCCTAAGGCGTTTGGATTTTTTGGTTTATTTGTTTTTTAATTTTTTCATTTGTTTTTTAAATAAGAGAAAAAACATCTAAAAAAAAAAAAATTTAAAAAGCTAGGCATGGTAGCTCACGCCTATAATCCCAGCACTCCGGGAAGCTGAAACAGGAGGATTGTTGTGAGTTCAAGGCCAGCTTGGACTACAAAGTGACCTCATGGCCAGCCTGAACAGCATAGCAAGACCCTGTCTTTTTTTTTTTTTTTTTTTTTTTTTTTTTTTTTTTTTTTT
>NW_004955494.1:3712674-3719002 GCF_000276665.1 Chinchilla lanigera
AAAAAAAAAAAAAAAGAATTATTGCAAAAGTGGCCTAAAGGAAGGGACTATTGCAGTAGGATGTGGGAACTATTACAACAGAGAGAACCCTGATCATTAGGTCTGTAAACATCTCAGAAGTTAACACATAGTTTTCCTGATGTACAGAGCAAAAAAGCTAGAAAGCAGTCAGTGTGGGCCGTGGGGTAGATGAGAGAAGGCTGAGGCCTGGATGCTCCGAGGAAGCATGAGCTGCGGCCAGCTCAGGCCCGGCAGTTCCTCCAGAGGCCTGGAGGAAGGAGAGCAGCTTAAACCAGTTACACAGTTTTGTTCCAGCTGATTGTTGGGGGCAAGCAGATAAGCCGATTATTGTTAAATATTTTTATTAGTGCCTATTTTATGAAATGGTGGATTTCAATGTGTGTATTTTGATCATATACATCCTCTGTATTACCTGCTCTAACAGCTACCCCATTCCCTTCCTCTAATAAGAATCTCCCTTTTTTTTTTTTGATATCAGGAATTAAACTCAAGCCGGGTGTGGTGGCACACACCTGTAATCCCAGCACTCATGAGGCTGAGGCAGGAGGATTGTTGCCAGTTCGAGACCAGCCTGGGCTACAAAGGGAGCTCAAGTCCAGCCTGAACTGTATAGGGAGACCCTGTCTCAAAAAGACAAAAAAAAAAAAAAGAATTGAATTCAGGACCTTGCACTTGCCAGGCAGGCATTGGGCTGCTGAGCTATATCCCCACCCTCCTTTCTACTTTCATATTTTCTTTTTCAGATTTAATTTATTAGGGAGAAAATGTGCTGTTGGTCTTTCTGAGTGTGGCTTATTTTGCTTAGTATGATGATGTGCAGATCCATTCATTTCATGCAAATGCCATTCTTTATGGCTGAGTATGCCACACTGTATACCATGTTTCTTTTATCCATTTATCTGCTGATGGGCACCTAGGTTGACACCATATCTTGGCTATTGTGAATATAACTGCAATAAGCATGGATATGCAGGTATCCCTATTATATGATGACCTTAATTCCTTTGGATGTATACAACAGAGTAGTATAGCTGGATCCTATAATAACTCAATTTTGTTTTTAGTTGTTAGGTTCTTAGGGGAAGTTTTTTGTTGTTTTTGGTTGGGTTTTTTTTTTTACTAGGGATTGAACCCAGGGCCTCCACACTGAACTGAAACCTCAGCCCACTTTTACTTTTAATTTTGAGACAGTTTTGTGAAATTGCCCAGACTAAATGCAAACTTGCAGTCTTCCTGCCTCAGCCTCCCAGAGTGTTGGGATCATAGGTGTGCACCACTGTACCTGGTGTCTACTTTTAGTTTTTTGAGAAACCACCATACTGATTTCCACAGGGCCTGTGCTAATTTAATTCCCAACAGCTGTGCAAAAGAGTTCGTTTTTTTCCCCTCTGCATCCTCACCAGCATTTACTTTTTGTATTTTTTTATTTTAAAGAGAATGTTAAAAAATTAAAAATGATACACAATTTCAAAACAAGATGATAGGAAATAATTTTTTAATTTATTATTTTAAAAAAACACAAAGTCAAATTTCTTGGTTTTGGTTCTCATTTCACAGAAAAAGTGTAATGGAACAAACAGATGGTGGGTGAGAAGGAGAAAGGATCTGGGGTTCATTGTACTTTCTCTTTTCCTTAAAGAGAGACACTTGGCTGCCCACCAAATGCATGGATGTATGCTGCCCTACCTTTTACAGCCATGTATAATAAAATTTTCCCATTGCCCAACGGATGTCAGGGTCATGCGCCCTTTATCACTGTTAAGTCAAGGCAGGAGTGCAAGTAACAGTCCAAAGTCGGTACCTCACACTGCTCAGAAGAGCGTTGACAGTATTTATGCTCTGTACATTGTGTATTTCATATGTAAGGTCGTCAGGTCTGGGAAATATGTCAAATTATAAATAGAACTTTTTTTTTTCCGCCGGTACCAGAAATCGAACTCATGACCTCATGCTTGCCGGGCAGGTGCTGTGCCACTGAGCTAAATCGCCAGCCCCAAGACTTTTTTTTTGCCTTTTTGAGACAGGGTCTCACTGTGCAGTGCAGGCTGGCCTTGAGCTCACTTTGTAGCCCAGGCTGGTCTCAAACTCGCAGCGATCCTCCTGCCTCAGCCTTCCAAGTGCTGGGATTACAGGCATGTGCCACCACGCCCGGCTCCCAAGACTTTCTTTAGAAATGCAGTACACATTGTTGCTGCCACTCCTCTCTTTTGCTCTTGTTGCCCTCCGCCATGTGCCACTCTGCCTTGCAGTCAGCCAATTGTGGACTGAAACCTCCATAAACTGTGAGCTAAATAAACCCTTCCTTCTGTAAAAAAAAAAAAAAAAGAAATTCAATACACAAAACTTTGTAATTCCTACATTTTTACATTCTTTCATATTTTAGGGAAAACTGTGAGTTCCTTTGTAATTCCAAGAATAGTAATTTTTTTAAAAGTTACTTGAGTATGGTAGTTTGGGCTACATAGTGAGTTCCAGGCCAGCCTGAACTACATAGGGAGACCCTGTCTGTCTCAAAAGAAAATAAAGGTTTTTTTAGGCAGAATTAAAGTACACACTCAAAGAAAACAGAGTGCAGGACCTTGAAAGAGTCACTTTGTAGCCCAGGCTGGTCTCCAAGTTGCAAGGATCCTCCTGCCTGGGCCTCTTGAGTGATTACAGGTGTGTGCCACCACGCCTGGCTCGTTACATTTTATATTTACCTTTTTGGCTCACCTGTTGTCTGTTTAATTTTCTCTTCTTTCCTGTTTTGTTTTTTTTTTTTTTTTTTGGTACTGGAAACTGAACTGAGGACCTTGTGTTTGTTTGCCAGGCAGGGGCTTGTGCTGCTGAGCTATATCCCCAGCCCTTCTCTTCTTTCTTGTTTGCCTTCTAATCATTCCATTTTTTTTTCCTTCAGTAGTTTTTATTTTTTACTTTTATCTTTACCTTTATTTTATTTTTACTTTTAATTGTTTTAATTGTTATCCAGTAAGTTACAGCAGTATCAACTTTTTTTTTTTTTTTTTTTGGTCTTTTTGAGACAGGGTTTCACTATGCAGTTCAGGCTGGCCTTGAAGTCACTTTGTAGCTCAGGCTGGCCTCAAACTCAAAGTAATCCTCCTGCCTCAAACCCCCACCCCAGCTGGGATTACAGGTGTGCACCACCACGCCCAGCCTTTCAACATCTAATATAATCAATAACTTTAAACTACAGAGATAATACAAGAAAGCTAGGACAGCCGGGCCTGGTAGCCCACACCTGTAATCCCAGCACTCGGGAGGCTGAGGCAGGAGTTCAGAGCCAGTATAGGCTACAAAGTGAGTTTGAGGACAGCCTGAACTACATAGGAAACCCTGTATCAAAAAGGCCAATAAAAAAAAAAGGAAAGAAAGAAAAAAAGCTAGGACATTACTACATTGAGCCCCTTTCCAAGCTCTTGTTATCAGGTGTTTTTTCTTTGTTCTGGGGATTGGGCTGAGGTCTTTTTTTGTTTTGTTTTTTGTCAGGTACCTGGAATTAAACTCATGACCTTGCACTTGCCAGGCAGGCACTGTGCTGCTGAGCTAAATCCCCAGCCCAGGTTCTGGGGATTGAATTCAGGACCTTAGGCATGCTAACCACCCCCTCTACCATTGAGCTATATGCCCAGTGCCTGAATAAGTGTTTTAATTTTAGTTTTGTTTTTTTTTTTTTTCATTTTTTTGAGACAAGGTCTCTCTATGTAGAGTCCAGACTGGCCTGGAACTTATGTCGATCCTCTTGCCTCAGCCTCCCAAGAGCTGGGATTATAGGCATGTTCCCCCATACCTGGCTAACCGGTGTTTTAGTATATGTGCTGCTGAAGCAAGCACTAAATGGTGTTTTAATTTTGTTTTATTTTGTGGGCTTTTTTTGTTTGTTTGTTTGTTTTTCTGTCTTTTTGAGACAGGGTCTTGCTATGCAGTTCAGGCTGGTCTTGAGCTCACTTTGTGGTCCAGGTTGGCCTCAAACTCCCAACGATCCTCCTGCCTCAGCCTCCCAAGTGCTAGAATTACAGGCATGTGCCACCACACCCGGCGCGTGTTTGTTTTTGAGACAGGGCCTCACTATGTAGTTGTGACAGTTAACTGACTGTGTCAACTTGAATAAGAAACGCCCAGCTAAATTGGATTGGCATAGATCCGGGTATGGCATAGGGGATTTACTGAAGACAGAAGACCCACCCTGGGCTTGCACCTGAATGGAATAAGAGGAAAAGGAAAGAGGAAGCCTCCCTTCTGTGTCTTCAGACGATCCAGTCTTCACCTGCACCTTGGTTGTTGTCTGCTCGCTTCCAGGGCAGACTCTTCAGCTTTTTGGTGCAGACTCTTTGGCCTCCTGATATGGACTGGCACAGGACACTAGTGTCCACTGAATCTTTTGGTTCTCCCACAGACAGACAGCACTTTTGCACGGTTCCACATCTGACTCTGTGGGCGCCCATTCTAAACCAAACTTGTAAATTCTTACACATTGTATATCTTCTATTAAATCTGTTCGTCTAGCAAGCACTGGCAGATACAGTAGTCCATGCGGTCCTTGAACCTTCAGTCCTCCTGTCTCAGCCTCCTCGTTGCTGGGATTACAGACATGTTCCATCATACTTGAGCATTCTATACCTTTGTTTGAGTATGTCTTTTTGAGACAGGGTCTCGCTATGCAGTTCAGGCTGGCCTTGAGCTCACTTTGTAGCCCAGGCTGATCTCGAACTGGCAACAATCCTCCCGCCTCAGCCTCCCAAGTGCTGGGATTACAGGCATGCACTACCACATCTGGCTCTATACCTTTTTTAAAATCAAGTTTGAAAAGTAAAGTTTTACAGTCAGGCATGGTGGTGCACACCTGTAATCCCAGCACTCGGGAGGCTGAGCCAGGAGGATCACTGTGAGTTTAAGGCCAGCCTGGGCTATAAAGTGAAACTGTCTCAAAAAACAACAAAACCCATCCAACCAACCAACCAACAAAAAAGTGGATGTGTGCTACGTTTATTTTTCTTGGCTTTCTTCTACATTTTGGGCCAGAATTTCTCACTACCTTATTAAGTCATCATTAGGTATGATTAGGGTCCCTAACCCTAATTCACTCCCCAAAGAAAAGAATGAGAAGGGGCCTAGGCCATTGTCAAACATACGCATTGGGATGGGAATGTAGCTCAGCAGCACAGTGCCTGCCTGGCAAGCATGAGGTCCTGAGTTCAATTCCTGATACAAAACAACAACAACATCATAGGTATTCACTGATGCTTGCTGAGCCATGTCAGGGCATGCGCCTATGTTCCTAGCTACTCAGGAGGCTGAGGCTGAAAGACTGCCTGAGCCCAGGAGTTCAAAGCCCACCGAGGTAGCATCATGAGACCCCTATCTCAAGAAAAAAAAGTGCTGTTGAAGAGAGAAAGTTGAAAAAGTGAAACATTTAACCTGAAATCTTAAAGAACAGATAGGAATTAACTAGGTTGTAGGATAGGGTTGGTGTAAGAGGTTATTTTTGTGTGGCGGGGGGGCAAGGGTTTCTTTGAGACTGGGTCTTGGTTTTGCTATATATTTCAGATTTCCGGCTGGCCTCAAACTTGCAGCCATCCTCCTGCCTCAGCCTCCAGTGTGCTGGGATCACAGGTGTGCGCCACCACCCTTAGCTACACAGTAGCTTCTTTTTTTGGTGGGTGGTCTTTTTGAGACAGGGTCTCACTACACAGTTCAGGCTGGCCTTGAGCTCACTTACATAGCCCAGGCTGGCCTAGAACTTGCAATGATCCTTCTGCACAAGAGCTTTTATGTGTGTATAAGGATCAACCAAATGTGGAACAAAGACCCTGACTCTCAAGAAGTTAATTTCAGTGCAGCTGGACAACCCCACACAAGGAGAGAGGAGACTGACAGGTTTGGTAGGGTCAGATCCTGGCACTGATTACACTCCATGGTTATTACGACCACCTGGAAGATCTAGTCACTGCCCTTGTCCAGTCTCACATGGCTGCTAAATTATACAGCTGGGATTAAAACCTGTATCTATATGATTTCAAACCCCATAATACTTTTTGCCTTTAGCAACTTTGTTTTTTAAAACAAGGTCTTGCTTTGTAGTGCAAGCTGGCCTCAAACTCATGGTGACCCTCCTGTCACAGCCTCCCAAGTGCTGGGATTGTAGGTATACACCACCACGCCTGGCTACCATTAGCAGTTCTGCCTTGAATCTCTGTAAAAAATGTATTTATGATAACTATATATATATATATATATATATATATATATATATATAGTGAATTTCATGTAAGTACAGAAGTTCAGTTGACTTTTTGTAACATTTATCTTG